>NC_051215.1:7589500-7799500 GCF_015220715.1 Pygocentrus nattereri
AACTTTCATATTTCATAAGCTACATTCAGGAGCTGGGCATCGTGTGAGGCTGTAACTCTTCTTTCCAGTCAAATAGATGGTGATGTCATTTTAAACCCCTATAATTAAAGAAGCTGAACTCAGTTAGTTTTTCTTCTGAAAGTCGAGCCATTTTTCCACAAATCTGGGCTATAAACTATAAACAGACGGCGTCTCTTCAGTGATCTGCTCTCTAAATATGATTCTGATAAAATAATACAAAGAGTATTTTTGGCTTTCAGTGTAAGCATATAGTAATATGTGTAGATCATAAAATGTTCTGTTAATTTGAGGGGAGCTTTTTACATTACATTACATTACATTACATTACATTACATTACATTTAGCAGACGCTTTTATCCAAAGCGACTTACAAATAATGTGGTACATAGAACAAACATAGTCAGGCCTTAAAGGAGGCCAAAGGCCAGAGGCTTTTACAAAAAATATACAAATAAATAAAATAAAAAATTGCATTTATTTCACGCAGTTACTGAATAATTTGCCTTGTGATTTGGTCGTGTGAATTCAGATGGAAAAACCAAAATATACCCCGGAGAATAAGAGGTTAAGGCTGAAATATGCAAATGATTTTGTTCTGATAGGCTGCCTATGTACACAATAGACATACACACATATACACACACAAACATACCTGTTTTTGTTTCCCTAGAAATAAATGTAATAATGTTCTAACAGTTAAATGACTTCCAGATTTTCCTGTTGCTCTTTGCTTTTATTTGTAAACGACATGTTCAAAAGATGCCGTAGCTGCAAACATGGTCCAGAAAATGTCATGGCAACGAACATCCTTAAGTGTTTGAATGCAATAGTTTTATGTCTCTGTTTTAAGTGTGGTTTACCAATTTTAGCTCCCCATGATCTACGATGTTTACAGAGCAAAGAGAACAGTTAAGCCCACACTCACGTGATGAAGCGGACCAAATGAATGAATTTGACAGTTTATTAAGTTCAGTTAATGGCTAAGCGGAAAAGATGAACGCAGCTGAAAGACTCCAAACAATGACCCCCTTACCCTCCTCTAGTGCATCAACTGCACTAACATGCTGCCTTCGACCAAACTGCCCACTTTTCCTGCACGATTATTGCTGTTATAATTAAGAGCGCTCTTTTGGAGGATGTAATTAAGTGGAGTTTACAGCGTTAGATTAAAGCAGTCTCCAGATCACAGGCAACGCTAATGGACTGATGCAGTCTGACTGTACACCAGATGGAAGGGCATCTCAGCCATAGCACAGAAAGCAAACCTCAGCACAACAAAACAGAAATCTACTCTCAGCAGCTCGGACCACCGCTTCACTGCACACAAGGAAAGAGCAGAACATCACTGATATCCGCACAGCTGCCCAGATGTCGCTGCTGTCGGTACAAAACCTTTTTGTCTTGATTTTTTACGTTTCTCGTTTTTTTTTTAGAAATTGAAAAAGCCTGCTGCTCTTCACATTGTGTGTAAATTTCATGATGAATGGATGAAAAGAAATGGCCCAAAATGACTTGGAAAAAAGTCTGGTTCCATTGACTTACATTAAAAGTAAAGTAGGTTTTCTCCTTCTCCTGTAAAGATGCGAGGTTTTGTTCCGACAACAGCGATACACCCCATAATACACACACACACCTTCAAAGCTGCTCATTCTTTCGGGTCGCGGGAGCCTATCCCAGCTGTCATTGGATGGAAGGATACACCATGGACCAGGTCATCAGTCCATTGCAGGGCAGACAGGCATATACATTCACACTCACACCTAGTGGCAGTTTGGTGTGTCCAACTGGCCTGAATGCATATCTTTGGACTGTGGGAGGAAACCAGGACGGCTGGAGGGAATCTGCTCAGACACGGGGAGAACATGGAAACTCAGACACAGAAAGGACTCTGGTTGCCCAGCCGTGGAGTCAAACCCAGACCCTTCATTCCGACAGCTCTACCTGCTGCGCCACCATGCCGCCTGTAATAGTGATAGGCCTCTGAAATCATGTTGTCATTCATCAGCTTTGGAACATTTTAGTTCCGGACATGACAATGCGGATTTTCCAAAAATCCCATTCATTTCTATCATACAGAAAACCAGCTTAGACCTGGATTTACATACAAACCTAAAAAGGATGGTTCTTCAGGGGGTCTTCAACAAGGAAATGGTTCCAAATAGAACCACGAACAATCAAAGAAGCCTCTGCATGAGGGTTCTTCGCATCGTGAAAGTATTCTTTAGATTGATCAGGAGTGTGTTTTATATGGTTGCTTTATTGAATCTTTTTGAAAAGGGTTCTGTATAGCACCAAAAAGGCTCTTCTATTGTTACAGACTTGACATAGAAGAACCCTTTTTGAGGCTATATAGAACCCTTTTCAAATTTTCAATATTTCATTGGCATACCAACCTGTGTTTTTACCCATAGTGAACCATCAGTTTAAGAGCTCAGCTTTCAGTTCAGGCCAAAAATGTCATGGTTAAAAACAAGGAGAAAACACCTCTACGATAATGCTAATTTCTGCTAGCACCTCTACGGGATTCTAGTAGTACATTCATACTAAGCTAACAGTGATTCACATTCACTTTTTTTGGACATTCTGGAAACACAGGCATTTGAAGCTTGTAAAAGACATTCCTTGTTTTATTTTAAAGCCTGTAACAGACATACAAACATATACACTGCTGAAAAAATAAAGGGAACGCTTAAACAACACAATATAACTCCAAGTAAATCAAACTTCTGTGAAATCAAACTGTCCACTTAGGAAGCAACACTGATTGACAATCGATTTCACAGCTGTTGTGAAAATGGAACAGACAACAGGTGGAAATTATTGGCAATTAACAAGACACACTCAGTAAAGGAGTGGTTCTGCAGGTGGGGACCACAGACCACTTCTCAGTACCTTTCTGCTTTTTGGCTGATGTTTTGGTCACTTTTGAATGTTGGTGGTGCTTTCACACTCGTGGTAGCATGAGACGGACTCGACAACCCACACAAGTGGCTCAGGTAGTGCAGCTCATCCAGGATGGCACATCAGCACGAGCTGTGGCAAGAAGGTTTGCTGTGTCTGTCAGCGTAGTGTCCAGAGGCTGGAGGCGCTACCAGGAGACAGGCCAGTACACCAGGAGACGTGGAGGAGGCCGTAGGAGGGCAAAAACCCAGCAGCAGTGCAAGGAGGAACAGGAGGAGCACTGCCAGAGCTTGCAAAATGACCTCCAGCAGGCCACAAATGTGCATGTGTCTGCACAAACGGTTAAAAACCGATTCCATGAGGAGATGAGATCCTCAGACCCCTTGTGAGACCATATGCTGGTGCGGTTGGCCCTGGGTTCCTCCTAATGCAGGACAATGCTAGACCTCATGTGGCTGGAGTGTGTCAGCAGTTCCTGCAAGATGAAGGTACTGAAGCTATGGACTGGCCCGTCCGTTCCCCAGACCTGAATCTGATTGAGCACATCTGGGACATCATGTCTCGCTCCATCCACCAACTCCACATTGCACCACAGACTTTCGAGGAGTTGGCAGATGCTTTAGTCCAGGTCTGGGAGGAGATCCCTCAGGAGACCCTCCGCCACCTCATCAGGAGCATGCCCAGGCGTTGTAGGGAGGTCATACAGGCACATGGAGGCCACACACAATACAGAGCCTCATTTGTTTTGACTTGTTTTAAGGACATCACATCAAAGTTGTATCAGCCTGTCGTGTGTTTTTCCACTTTAATTTTGTGTGTGATTCCAAATCCAGGCCTCTATTGGTTAATAAATTTGATTTCCATTGATGATTTTGTTGTCAGCACATTCAACTTTGTAGAGAACAAAGTATTCAATGAGAATATTTCATTCATTCAGATCTAGGATGTGTTATTTGAGTGTTCCCTTTATTTTTTTGAGCAGTGTATTTTACCTTGTCGTTTTACAGCTACTCTGGCTCAAAGCTGCTGCTGCTGTTTTCCATTTTTTTTTCCATTTTTCCTGACTAGATCATTTTTTTGTTTGGTATTTCAAAAATTCAACCCTCAAGAGTACTGATGCAATACATGCAGAGTTTAAATACAACTAGCATGACTCTACTGAATAAAAATGAACAAATTACAGAACTGTGGCGGATAGCGGAAGGCTCACCTGATTGGTTTGGCTAATGATATAATAGCAGCATCATGTCAAAGGCTGACCTATTTGAACAACCCTGTGGAGGTCCACTTTTCAGGGAAAAAGACCCACCCTCTTTAGTAGGCTGGCAACAGCCCTGTAGTACAGCTGCCGCACATCTGCAAGCATGTAAACGCTGTAGCCAATAAAATCATTCCATTTCCTTAATTACTATTTCTGTAATTTCCGCAGCCAATGAGCGAGAACTTATTAATGCCGAGCCAAATCAAACAGGACCCCCGCCTCCACTAGCTGCTGCGGCGGGAGCCAGCCAGTGCCAACACACGCACCCACAGCGGGGAATCCACAAACAGACTCACACTATTGTTCACCACTTGTGGAGCCGCTGTGAAGCCTCCTTTCATGCTGCCATTCATGAAGATTTAAGAAAATGAATTGCTACTGACGTTGGCTCTATTACCAACACCCAAATTAACCACAGTTACACAACCAATAGATCCTCGGCCTCAGACGTGTTTGTTCACACATGTTCCTCTCTGTGGTATTAGCTTTACTTCACTTTGCTTACTTTATTGGTTTATTTTACAAGCAGGAACAATGCACACTAATCATCATCATTGCTTTATGATTAACTTTCATCTGCCTTCCCAGAGCAGTGAGCAATATTGAACAGTCTGCTCAGTGTCGCTCTCTTTTGCTTTCAGTTTGATTAGTTTTGCTTTGTTTTTCTCAACTCTATTAGAAACACCAACCTCTTCCACCCATTGGTCACTTTATTAGAAACACTGACCATGTGTGTTTGCTCACTGGCCACTTTATTAGAAACATTGACCTTGTATGTTTGCTCATTGGCCACTTTATTAGAAACACCGTCCTTGTATGTTTGCTTACTGGCCACTTTATTAGAAACTTCGACCTTGTATGTTCACTCACTGGCCACTTTATTAGAAACATCAACCTTGTACTTTCAGTCACTGGCCACTTTATTAGAAACATGTATCTTGTACTTTGGCTCACTGGCCACTTTATTAGAAACATGTATCTTGTACTTTGGCTCACTGGCCACTTTATTAGAAACAATTTTTAAAACTTGAATCTTCCCTTGACCAAAGATGGCGTCACTGACCACTTTATCATAAACAATAATAATAATAATAATAATATTTTTTTTGCATTGTTCTGGCACCGTACAACAGCACACGTGACAGAAAACAATGAGATGTGGGAGCCCCCATTAGTCTTTCAGGAAAACCATGAACAGGTATATAAAGAACTGTACTCTTTCTGTTGCTGCGGACTTTGTCAGCCCTCTCTACTTCAATTATTACTGGCCAGTTTCTGACCACAGGTCAGCTGTTGACCAGTTAATATTTGAGTGATTGACTCACTCTCAGCACAGCAATGACACTGATATGGTGGTGTGTTGCTCAAGTTTTAACCTGTTGGTTCACCATGCAAAAATATCCAGGCAAGATTGGCTCTGTGGTCAGAAACTGGCCACTAATGATGGTGTATAGGTCAACGCAAACTGGCCATTAGGTTGGCTGAATTAGAAGGACTAACAGAGGTGCATTTGAATTGAATCAGAAGCATTATGTGTCTCTGTGGCAATTACTCAAGGTCTCATAACATCAGATATGTCTTTTTCAGCTGAAAAGAAAAGCCTGATGCTTAGCACTGATTTACTGGATATTTTCAACACTGGTATCAGTGGTAGCCACAGGGCACACATGAGCACAACTGGCTCATGGATATCTACGTAATTTCAAGTGTAAAATACGCAACCATTGTGATTGAGCGTAACTGTGTCGTGATGCTGTATGTACGGCCTCCCTGACCCATGAGCATGTGCTTCACATGTCATCAGAGCCAAATACTCTGATGACAGATAGATTAAATCTACATTGAAGTCAAATCCATCACTTCCATCTGTGTGCTACAGCTTTAGTGACTAAACTCTTGATCAAGGGCATTTAGAAACAGGCATAGAAGCTGATTTGACTGCCAGCAGCAATTTACATAGAAATTTCATGTAAACGGACCAATAGAAAAGCTCCAAAATGACTTGTTTTATTAATGTACATAAAAAATGTAAAATGTTTGTCCTGTTTGTTTTAAAGATATGATACAAGTAAGTCCCCTTTCAGACATTGACGAAGGCACTGAAGCTATGGACTGGCCTGTCCGTTCCCCAGACCTGAATCCGATTGAGCACATCTAGGACATCATGTCTTGCTCCATCCACCGAGGCCACGTTGCACCACAGACTGTCCAGGAGTTGGCGCATGTTTTAGTCCAAGTCTGGGAGGAGATCCCTCAGGAGACCCTCCACCACCTCATCAGGAGCATGCCCAGGCGTTGTAGGGAGGTCATACAGGCACGTGGAGGCAACACACAATACTGAGCCTCATTTTGACTTGTTTTAAGGACATCACATCAAAGTTGGATCAGCCTGTCGTGTGTTTTTCCACTTTAATTTTGTGTGTGATTCCAAATCCAGGCCTCCATTGGTTAATAAATTTGATTTCCTTTGATGATTTTTGTGTGATTTTGTTGTCAGCACATTCAACTTTGTAGAGAACAAAGTATTCAATGAGAATATTTCATTATTCAGATCTAGGATGTGTTATTTGAGTGTTCCCTTTATTTCTTTGAGCAGTGTATATAATGTCTCATTACAGGAATTATTTAATAAACATTAAACATACACCAATCAGGCCTAACATCATGACCACCTCCTTGTTTCTGCACTCATTGTCCATTTTATCAGATCCACTTACTCTATAGCTGCACTTTGTAGTTCTACAGTTACAGACTGTAGTCCATCTCTGATACTTTGTTTCCCTGTTCTTCAGTGGTCAGGACCCTCATGGACCCTCACAGAGCAGGTACTATTTGGGAGGATCATTCTCAGCACTGCAGTAACACTGACGTGGTGGTGGGGTGTTAGTGTGTGTTGTGCTGGTACGAGTGGATCAGACACAGCAGTGCTGCTGGAGTTTTAAACACTGTGTCCACTCATTGTCCACTCTATTAGACACTCCTACCTTGTCAGTCCACCTTGTAGCTGTAAAGTCAGAGACGACAGCTCATCTGCTGCCCCACAGTTTGTGTTGGTCACCCTCTAGTCCTTCATCAGTGGTCGCAGAACACTGTTGGCTGGATATTTTTGGTTGGTGGACTATTCTCAGTCCAGCAGTGACACTGTAGAACTACAAAATGCACCTATATAGTAAGTGGAGCTGATAAAATGGACAATGAATGTAGAAACAAGGAGGTGGTCATCATGTTATGCCTGATTGGTGTATATATGCATATAAATACAACTAGTGCCTCTTATTTGAAATTTGGTGATAAAATTTAATGCCAATAAATTGATCAAATCTCATAACCAATATAAAATGTGCAAAATTACTTGGAATCAAATCTTCCAAGTAATTCACCTTAACATTAAAGCTAGAGTGTCTTTCCTTCTCCTGTACACTCTTAAAAACATGGTTCTTCAAGGGTTCTTCAGTAAATAACAATGATTCTACATAGAACCATGAACACTCATTTACATTTTACATAGAACCATGAACCATTTTCATGATTAAAGGATTGATTGCATAATGAAATGGTTCTTTAGGTTGATGAAGAACATGTTTTATATGGTTCTTTATAGAACCTTTGTGTAAAGGGTTCTATCTTGTACCAAAAAGAGTTCTTCTGTTGTTACACACTTGACATTTCAACTATAGCAGAACCTTTTTGGGTACAATATAGAAACAAAATGTTTCCACATAGAACTGAATACACCACATTCTCCATCAGTCTGAAGAACCATTTTAGTATGCAAAGAACCCCTTAAACATGCAGGGTTCTAAATAGAACTATGATCATTACTAAAGAAATGTTGAAGCACCATTTTTTAAAGAGTGTATAGTTATGAAGTTATAAGCCTGAAGAACAGAATGCCCTCTGGAGCCAGACACAGGAAGACACGTCAATAGGGGGCACTGCAACACTCAAAGATGAGGCGAGTGCTGTTATTTGTGTCTGATGCTTGGATGCAAAGTCAGATTATAAAGCATAGTGTTTAGTGCAGGTCATGTAGAATCACTCATCTGTACTAAATGGACATGCTAGGCTCTTCTATGAGGAAGCACTGCTCTCATGTTGTGGTAGTTCCAGGCCACCTGATTCAAACCTTCTCCCAACAGCTGGTCCACTCTCAAATGGACAATCAGGATAACATTGGAAAGAGTTATTGTATAATATGAATGATACAGTTCGCTGTTCGCTGTTGTCGGAAGAAAACTTCATATCTCCAAAATGGTAACTTTACAGGAGAAAGAAAAAACATACTTTACTTTTAATGTAAGTCAATGGAACCAGACATTTTTCCAAGTCATTGCGGGTCGTTTCTCTTGGTCCATTCTTCATGAAATTTATACACTGTGTGAAGGGCAACAGGCATTTTCAAATTATGTCAAAAACTGAAAAAGGACAAAAATATAGAGACAAAGTTGTCGTCCGACAGCAGCGATATGTTAGTAAGTATATGCAATAATAATATGTCCCATATATATCATGTATGTCACTGCTGTCTGAACAAAATCTTGTATTTCCACGGTTGTTGTTTTATGTTTTGTTAGATAATTTAAAAATGCCAACTGCCATTTACACTGTGTCACAATCTGAGAACAAACAGCCAAAAGAAATGGTCCAAAATGACTTTGAATATCTTGTGCTGTTAAAGTTATAAGCTTTTAGGGAGGACATTTTTTTTGGAGATTTGAAGTCTTGATCTGACAACAATTATATGTAAGTTTCTGTACATAGTAACTTACGTAAATGTAAATATGTAAATACCTATACGTGATAATAATTTATCCTATACAGTACTGTGTGAAAGCTTTAGGCATCTAAGCAAATTTTTAAACAATTTACCTCAGCACTGAGTTAATCACAATATACATTAGAATAAAGTCGTATTCATAATTCAAATAAACATAAAAACAATAAAAAGTAACAAGAATTTCTTGGGTCCATATTTTTCCTTTTTCCTTGACACCTTTACAGCTTTACCTTTACTATTCTATACATTTTAGTCCATACTACACAAATAAATAGATTTTGAAAATGTGGCTTGGGCGTCTAAGACTTTCACACAGTACTGTACATCCTAAGATATATATGTAGTATCAACATGCAGTAATGTTTCCCATATAAATTTAAGCATGAAAGCATCTATTTTTAAACAAAGTATGCCCCAATTATATTATGTATATGCAAGTGCCTTGTGTAAGTGCCTATATGTAATAAGAGTACACCCATATGTATTACATATATCTATCAATTTGTTATAATATGTCCAATATATGTTGTAACAATATATAATAGGATATATATAAGCAGGTCCTAAGTCAGGATTATTTATTGGTCCTGAAAATATATGAAAGCAAGCACACACACACACACACACACACACACACACACACACACACACACACACACACACACACACACACACACACACACACACATTCAAACATCAGAGAAGCGCTCTCTCGTGTTCTTTCCCATCCTTTTCTCTCTTTGACCTTAATTAGATGGTGTGCGTCTAACTCAGCTGAACAATAGGCCGTTGTGGAGGTTTGCATTGAGCCAAATGCCCGTGGACATACAGCTGTGGGGTAGTACATCCTATTTCAGCCTGTGTCAATGCAGAGAAATACAGAGCAGATCAAATGAGAGAAAGAGAGAGAGACTGTGTGTAAGAGAGAAATAGAGTGCCACTAAATCAAGATCTGTTGATTTTGCATGACCAAGAGATTCTTTTGTCTCATTTTCATGCCTGCAGTGATTTATTGGCGAAAGCTGTTTATTCCCAAACTCCTTTCAAAGCTACAAAGTTCACTGGTGTCTCACACCCCGAGCTGCCCATGGGATGAGACGTTCTTTCGTGTGTGTCTCTTTGCGAGCAGATTTGTTTTCTCAGAAAAGAAGTGATTCACTTGATGTTCATGTGAATAAAATAAGTGATGCTTCAGTTAAGGGGGTATTATAATCCCCTGCAATGCTATAACTGAGCTTTATTGATCCAGTAATTAACTGCCTGCTCATTACTACTTTATTAAGCAGTAACTAAAGTGTATTAAGCCTTTTCCAGATAATTGTTTGCTATGTATATATATATATATATATATATATTACATCTTAATCTTGTGCACAGTTCCTATTTAAGCATTGGTTCGGTAATGTGCTTATTTTGTTATTTCCTATCACTACCTCAACAATAAATCAATTAACTCTTACCGTGGACAAACTGATCTTCTATTCCCCTGGTTCTTAATCCTGGTCCTGGAGTAGGGTAAATTGAGGCATGTTGGTAAAATGTAATATGGATATTTTTTGTGGTTAAACAGATTCTAGAACATGCATTCGGTCCTCTTTTCAAAGTATGTAAAGAAACTTTTTTCATCATACATGTTTTTGTTTGTGCATGTTGTAGAATTCACACCTATATTATTTAAATAATCAAGCCTCTGCAACTCATCCAGACTGCGGGAGCACGGCTCGTCTTCAGTCTCCCCAAGTTCAGCCACGTCACCCCACTGCAGCGCCCCCTTCACTGGCTTCCTGTAGCTGCACGCATCAGATTTAAAACCCTAATGTTTGCCTACAAAGCCAAAAATGGACCAGCCCCTACCTAATTTAT
This sequence comes from Pygocentrus nattereri, assembly GCF_015220715.1. Taxonomy (NCBI): domain Eukaryota; kingdom Metazoa; phylum Chordata; class Actinopteri; order Characiformes; family Serrasalmidae; genus Pygocentrus; species Pygocentrus nattereri. Next base: position 7,600,324 of record NC_051215.1, read on the forward strand.
GGCAATGGTGAAATCAGGAACTGTACCACAAGCCCTACAAGCTTCGAGTACAGTTCGGCTTGACCCGCCATCCTTCAAGGCACATGGAAGACGAGCATCGAGATTGTTCTCTGCACTGGCACCCAGGTGGTGGAATGAACTCCCACTGGCTGTCCGTACAGATGGAGCTGTCTTCAAACGCAGACTGAAGACATATTTCTTTATACAGCACTTAAATGAGCACTGAGTTAAGTATTCATTGTAATGTATTGTACTGCACTTATGTATTGTGTTTTATTGTATTGCACTGTGTAGTGTAGTTTACTGTATTGTATTGGGTTCTGTGTTCGTCTCTGTTCCTTTTTCTCTGGCCATCAATGGTGACTTTTTGTTTCTAGCAGTATCTGAGCTCAGGACCGGCTTTCTCTCTAACCTATTGGTAACTAGCAAAGATACTTTCTCTAGATAGACACAGCACTTCTTGCAAGTCACTCTGGATAAGAGTGTCTGCTAAATGCTGTTAATGTAAATGTAAATGACACTCTTGGCGGCTTAAACACAGCATAGCTTTGAAGCATGTAAATCAGTCACAGTGAGGGCTAGCCAGGCTAAGCACAGCCTCCAAACAGCAGGGTTAATTTTAACACAGTGTTACAACAAAGCCTCCTAAAATAAACAATGTTTCCCATATCAATTCAAACATTAACACTCATGTAGTTGTATCTGTAGTTGGACATTTCTATCCACACATATATCAGAAATGTATAGATGTCATGGAAATAAACTATATTTTAATTTTATTCTGATCATTTTTCTCTTCTTTGTGATGATGTGGTCAGATTCGTCAGCTTGACAGTCATTTATTCTGATTAATACATTTTGTATGTTGTGTCAATAGCCTGCAAAACAGACACTACTACTGCTATGAAGTCAAATACCACATCTGCATTTATTAGCCCCTGCATCAGTGTCCATTTTAGCAATGTCCAATTATTGTGGCTAGGATTCTTAGTGCTTATACGGTGTACATGCAGAATGCATGCTGGGTATTGTAGTAAGAGAACATTCATGGACAAAAAAAAACACAAAAAGGATATAAAATCATGACTTTTGTCAAATCAATGAGGCTGAGGGATGCAATGCTGCTACACTCAATACTACATAACATGATACTTAACATATTAAATGTTATTTTTATGCCAGAATGCCCCATAACGTGCCTTTTAGCTCAAAGAACCTCCACATAATATCCATTACAGGCTTTTCGTAGGTCAGCCAAGAACCATTCAGGATCCTTTATTTTTAAGAGCACAGGACAGAATCTCATTCAGAAGTCCAGGCCAGTTCACTCTCTCTGCTACTCCAACATCTCAGTGAAGTTGCCAGTAAAGGCTCAAAGGTTCTCTGAAGCATCAGTGTGCTTGGTTTAATATTCTCTCTCAAAGATCACAGAACATCATTCAAGACACTGCTGCTGGTAAAAATTACATCACTACTCTTAGACTCTACCGCTGGAGCCCATCCAGAGAAGATCTGTCATAGCAGAGATGGCTACAGCACAGATGGGGATTTTTTCTGAGGAGAGACCTGGGAGACCACCTACACTATCACCACTAGATAAACACACATTTTATCTCTTTAATCGTTGAGAGACAAGAAAATTAAGCTCCCCCCTAGTACATCTGTCCACTGTGAGAAGACAGCTCAATACTATTGACCTGAAAGGATGTGTAACTATCAAGAAGCTGTTATTAAGACAAATTCAACATCAACGAATGTGTTTGGGATTACTTGGATCATGAGAAGCAGAAAATGCAACAAATTTCTAGTACGGAACTTTGTATGTTTCCTGGAAAGTGTGGAAGCTGTAATAAGGCCTGTGGGCCCCTGGTCCTGGACATCTATTTTCAAGCAGAGAGCTTATTTCCAAGCAAAATATGCCACTCCTACCCCAACTAAGTAACTTCCCAAGTCCCTGATTGGCTGGATCTATTCATTTGCTGAGTTTAACATGTTAGAAAGAAATATAAAATACTAAATGTGTCAACTTTTGCACAGGCCACATTTTATGCCCCCCCCCCAAATGTTAAAATTCAACAAATAAACAGCGATTATGGACGAAAATATGTGAATGCTTTCTCTGTAGAGAATTATCACACACTTTATCTAAGCTACTTATCTTCCTGGGTCGTGGGGGGTGCTGGAGCCTATCCCAGCAGTCATTGCGTGGAAGGCAGGGAACATCCTAGGCAGGTTGCCAGGCCATCACAGGGCAGACATACAGACATACATTCACACAAACATTCACACCCAGGGTCAATTTAGCAAACTGTGATGCTGTGCAGCCCCTCTGTACAGGATGTGATGACTTCTTTTCGAAATAGCAGGGGCACCCACCTGTTTGAGCACTTTTGCACAGTATTGTAATTGTCCTCATTCTCTCTGTCTCTGTGGGTAGAATGGTCCTCTTCCATACCTAATCACTCAGCGTGATGGTGGAAAGTGCCTAGGTCTGTTAGCTGATGTAACAGTACAGGCAGTTAGTGTTCTCCTCCAAGCGTGTTAAGTTGTTCAATGACATTATGTTAGTGTTAAAAGATGTAGTGGCATCATATGTTCAACCTCCCATCCTCCTTGCATTGTGTGGTAGGAGGAGACCTGGCTAGAGGGCGCAATTGACCATAACTACTTTGGGTTAAAGTCCAAAACACATTGTCGAGCTCAGCAGAGTAGCTATTTAAGCTGGGAAGTCAAAGCTATGTAGGGACTCTTATCCACTAAGTAACCAATGGACCAATGTAAATTATATATATTTTGATTGTATTATACTCTACAAGCCTCGCCGATGTCCTATAATGCTTATCCAACCTCATAATAATCACCACAAGAGAACGCATTTGTGTGCGGGGCATGTATACATTAATTAAGTCTAGAAATTTTGTTGCACATTTCAGATTCAGTGAATCTAAGTACTAATGGCCAAAGTTGAACCCAGGAAAACCACATTAGAGCAGATTATTTCTACACCACAGTGTGTTTCCATTGTATAGAATTTAAACCTTGTACAAATATAAATTTGATTTATATTTGCACTGGCATGGAACATAAAATATCATATGCTAGCAAACCACAGCCACTGGCGATGGATGGCAACGTTGGCTCAAAGCTTTCCTGCAAATACTGCTGAAGCTTCTGACCTGAATTGAACCACACCTAGACAAATAGATGCTAATGAATAAATTAAATAAACACAAGCATCCAGAGGCCTGTTCAGTTAAAGATTTGTGAGGAATTCTGTAAGCAGCTGTATCTCACTAATAATCTACAGGAACCAGCTGTAAGACACACACACACACACACACACACAGACACACACACACACACATATATATATATATATATATATATATATATATATAAAACAAAGCTACATCCAGTAGGATCCTGACTGTTCTGGTCCGCCAAGGGTCTCTTCCTAACCCACAGTGGTTAATGGCTCTTGGCGCACACACACTCATGCTCAGTGCAGGTTATTAGAAAGCCACCACAGCTAACCATGCTGTGCCAAACCATGGCTGATGAGCTCACTTCCCCTTCCCAGTTACGGTGGTTTGGGATTGGCCCCCGGTTGGCGTGACAGCTTGGAGGCCGCATGGCTTGCCAAAATGGGATGCCTGTTGTTACAATGTTCCTCTTCTTCTTTCGTCCTCCCAGTACTCTCCTGTTTTTTATAAACTGACTTTCTACCCAAAGTGTTTTAGGTAACCTTGCTTTGTTTTGAATTTTTTTGATTTCCGTTGTTACTTTTTAGCTCAGTTAGAAAAACGACATGCAAAAGGTTTTGTTTGTTAAACTATTGTTAAAAGATCGACAGAAGAGATGTCAGAAGAGTCACATAAAGTGAGTCTGAGTCAAGTTTCAAGTCTCTGAGATGCGAGTCTAAGTGAAGTCTCAAATCTCTGAGGTTTGAGTCCAGTCTCAAATCTCTGGTGTGCAAGTTCTGTGGCAGTTCTCTAGTCACTGAGATTTGAATCTGAGTCATATCTCGAGTCTCTGGTTTTTGAGTCCAAGTCAAGTCTTGAGTCACTGGGGTGTGAGTCCAAGTCATGCTACTTGCTGAACAACTTTTTCAAGTTGTTTTTCCTCTTTTTATTAAACACTGCATTTGCGTGTGGTGATGGCCCTATCATCTCTCTGGATGGGTAGGATGGCCCTCCTGCTTCCCCCATCATGCAGCGTGATGATAGCCAATTTAGGAATTGGGGAAATAAATGTTGCATTCACTGAATCACTTTTGTTATGTCCTTCAGACTGAATGATTTTCTATTAAGGCTTGTATTTTGAAGTATCAGACCTGATCCTGCTGCATGCTGCAGAATGACATTGAAGTAATAAATAAGCATGATAGCCAAAATCACAGCTGAAAACAAAAAGTTTCCTTCATTTGAATGGTTGGCGTTCCAAATTGAATTTTGTTAGTCAGACTGAAATTTCACAATCCATGTAGAGTCATGATTCAGTGAACATGCAACGCAATTCTGAATCACTGACTCCAGTCCTTTCTCTGATTCCATCTTTGCGTTCTTGTTGATACTGGATAGCAAAGCAATATGAATAAACATTAAAGCTTTAGCTATGGAAATATTGAATAAAAAAAAAAAAATTATCCTATTGATCAGAGGTATTTAGTTTAACCAATGATAACAATTGCTTGATGTGTATCATAGTGACATTGAGGATTAAATCCATAAAAACCAATGACAACTGTTAGAAGTGTATCATGACAACACATATCACACATTTTTCTAAGCTTATCCCAGCAGTCACTGGGCAGGAGGCAGGATACACCCTGGACAGGTCGCCAGTCCATCGCAGGGCATAAATTTGTTCACTTGCTTCGCACTAAACACAGTCGCACTAAACAAACACTGTCTAAGATTTTATAGTTCTACTTAGTCAGTGTAGGCACAAATTTCATCAAACAGTCCAACACTCCTCTGTCAACAAACCCGAGTGAGTGCGTGAGAGGATGATGATTCCATAATACTCTACATTCATGAAGCACAGAATCTGCACATTCTATCTAATGGGAGCACTTATAAAATATGAAATAAAGCTTTATGAAATAGATTTAATAGAGTAAACTTAAAAACTGGAATCTAAGTAGGTGTGACAGTTCCAAATAAGAGATAAGTTCACTGAGGTAAGGAGTGAGGCTGTTGAGAGGTTAATATATCAGTAGCAGAATTGTGTAATTAATACTGAATTTGACTGGCAGCCAATATGATGTTATGGACTGATTTGGTCAAGGTTTTTGGTTCTTGCAAGGACTCTGGCTGTAGAACTTTCAATAGACAATAGACTTAAACAATATTGTAGGTTTACAAATGTGTGCTCAAATGTATATGAATACTGACTGATCGTAAGATGAACTGAGGTAATGAGCCTTTTCAAAAATGTATCAAAAATGTATGTTTTATGCCAGATAATGGTAGAATTTCAACACTAGTGTAGCTAGAACCCCAACCAGTCCTATGAGCCTCCACAGACCGGCCACATTTTACCTGTATTGTTGCAAGTTGGGTTAGACACTGTGGGGGACTGTGGAGAGCAACCTGAGCAGCTGCATCATCGCCTGGTTTGGGAATTGCACCGCCTCAGACCGCAAGACAGTACAGCGTATAGTGAAGACAGCTGAGAAGATCATTGGGGTCTCTCTCCCCTCCATAATGGACATCTACACCACACGTTTTATCCAGAAAGCCACTAGCATTGTGGACAACCCCATCCATCCCTCACACTGACTTTTTTCACTGCTGCCATCTGGCAGAAGGTACCGGAGCATCCGTGCCACCACTGCCAGACTCTGCAACAGCTTTATTCCTCAAGTGATCAGGTTTTTAAACTCACAAGGACTGAGCTAACCCCTGCCCCCCCTCACACACACACAACTCTTTTGATGCTCTACTTGCACTATCTGGAACATTGCTGATATACTGTGTTTTCACTGTTTTACTCAGGTTTTTTCTACCTCAGTAACTGCTGTGTTTATGTCTGTCATCTAACTGACTCACAGATCAAAGCATGTTAATATCTCTGTACCGTATTCTCAATACCTCATTTCCAGAATGAGTGCTGTGTCGACGCTGCATTGTTCTGTCTGTTTACTGTGTCTAATGTCTGTTTAATTTATTGTATTTATTGTTTCTAGTTTCATTTCTTGTTTGCACACGATGTCTGCACGTTCGCACTTTGTACTTTTTGTTCCTTGTTGCACCGTGTTGTTCCTGGAGGAATGTAATTTCACTCCACTGTGTACTTGTACATAGATGGAATGACAATAAAAGCCTCTTGACTTGACTAGAAAATAAAATGCAAACCCTGTAGACTGGCTTTAGAACCACTGGCTTAGATGGTTGCACCACTCAGTGCATTATCTTTGCAAATAACTGTAATTCAGTAAAATATTTGTGCTTTGCAACAACCAACCGGTATTTACATTTGTGTAAAATATTTATTAAGCTATACACAAACCTTTTCAGCTGTTCCAAAAATGTCAAAAATAAGTCATAAATAAGTCATTACAATGAAAAAGAAATCATGCACATTTATTACTATTTATTATTATTATATTTTTTAAAATCCAAGTACTTTGGAAGGACTGTGCAGCTGAGAAATTATCATAAAAGTTATGATCAACATCGGCTTAGGAATGAGAATTTGTGCCTAAAATTGACTGTAAAACTATCTGTAGCCCTTTTCTACTGTATCTGAGTGATATTTATTTCCAGTGACAATTTCAGATTGAAGCTAACTTGCCTGGATGTTTTTTCATTATTACATATTAACGTATTTTATAAACAGATATGCAGACATTTACAAGTCAACCTTAAGCACACTCTGAATGGGGCCTTTAGAGATTCGAAGACTGACAGAAGTGACGGCACCACAGAGAGTGCTATATCCAGCAACTACTACATATCCAGAAAACACAGAGAGAGGATGTAATTATGAGAGCATGTTCTCATAGCTAGCTCTTTATGCATATATTTGTATATATCTTTATGCATATGTTTGCAAATGGCAGCATTTATGTATGCATATGCAAACTATGTGACCTACTTTGCATTTGGAAAGAGATCATTCATTTGAGAGACCAGTAGAACTGACAAGACACTACAGTCACTGAGGCTTTGACTGAGGCCCATTTTAACTGCAGGGTCAATTACGGTCAGATTCTGTGCTAGTAATACGTAAAGAGAGCAACAACACAAATCTCCCACTGTCTGTATTCAGATAGTCACTGTCAATGCTTAGAACAAGTAAAAGACAATTAATTATTGGACTTAGTAGCAGTAGATTTGTGCTTTGTCAAGCTAAAGTCTAATCTCTATTGCCGGGATCCCACCCACTGCACATTTCTGTGTTTTCATACCTCTAATACACCAAAAGTAGCTCATCAGTAAATCAGTTTCACATCCTTCTTGACCTGAAATGTGGTAATGCAGGTCCATTGTACTGGGATTGAGGCCTACTCCCTTAAACTCACATATTTGTGTGATTAAATCAAAGTGATCCATTTTGTCCATTGCCATGTTTCTGCAGTCTTAATGAAGTGATGATGTGTCTGGATTTGTTTCTGGGGTGTCAGTGGTTGTGGTCACTGTGTGTTCTACTATGGTATTCTCTGCCCAGTGCAATGAACACTAATCACCTCAGACTGGACTGCTGGCCAGAGGAGCCCTATTCAGACCACTGCTGTGGGCAATGGCTTTGAAACCCAAACCCAGTGCGGTGGTTGAACTATAGGACAGCAATCAAAGCAACAGAAGATCATATGGTTTAGATCATTGGATGATGGTCTAGAAGATCAGCCAATGGTCTAGATAGATGGCCTAGGTAATCATACAGTGGGTGGCCTAGGTAATCATACAGTGGGTGGTCAGCCAATGATGTGGATTTTCAGACCATGGACTAGATAATCAGACATCAGTCTTCGTTACCATGTAGTATTTTAATGTTGATGATCAGGCTGGCCTAGTTAATCAGCCAAAGTTTTCTAGATAATCGGATATCAGCCTAGACAATCATACAGTAGTCTATAGTCTTGGTGAGCCAAAAATTGCCTAGATGATCAACAATGATCTAATAATCAGAAATTAATCTAGATTATCCAGATAATCAGACAAGGCCTGGATAATCATACAGTAGTCTAGTCTTGACAATTAAACAATGGCTTCAATGCTCTAGATAATCAAACAATGCAAGTACAAGTTGGAACTAAACTCTGGATTGAACTAGCTCTCAAGAAAAAGGATGTTGATCAGTGGCCTTGATGACTAGCCAGTGTAAGAGAGTTGGTGATCACTGGCTTTGACCAGCCAGTGGTCTAGATAATGAGACCATGGTTTAGATAATCAAACAATGTAGGCGCAAGTTGGAACTAAACTCTGGAGCAAAAGTAGCTCTCAACGATAAAGGTTGGTGATCAGTGGCCTTGATGACCAGCCAGTGGTCTAGATCCATGACCCTGGTTGAAATAATCAAACAGTAGCCTTTGTAATCAGACAATGACCTAGATAATTATACAGTAGTCTAGTCCCTAGTGGAATAGGTTTTCAGACCATAATCTAGATAATCAGACTTTAGCCTACATAGTTAATACAGTTGGTTAGTCTTGATAATCAGACAGTGGCCTAACTGATCAGCCAATGTTGTAGATAATCTGACCATGGTCTACAAAATCAGACAGTGACCTAGACAATCATGCCTTAATCTAGTCTTGATGACCCAACAATGGTCTAGGTGATCAACCAATGGCCTAGATAATCAGAAAACTGCTCTATATAATCAATTGCCTACATAACCAGACAATGGTCTAGTTGATCATACAATGATCAGATAATTGCACAGTGCTGTACATAATGTAGAGAATTAAAATCAGCTAATATTCAATGTAGTTTCTGTGGTCTTGGCTCAGCCTCTTCTGCTCGCAGTGGAGCGACATCACTTTATAGTTTCACAGTTGAGCAACTCTGCTTTATAGGGCCTGCCTCACAGCGTCACAGCAACTGGACCGTGCCAGTCACCATGGTTGCAATAAAACCTTGATCATTTCAATTTCCTTATATCTTTTTTTTAACCATTTACTTTAATCTTATTTTGTTCTGTAGTAATGCCAAAGTTACCCATGAATGACTCTAGTAAAGGCAAGAACAGAAATGGAAAAGAGGAAGACGGTCGAGAAAAGAGAAAAAGAGCAAAAGAGCAAAAAGAGAGAGAGAGAGTTTTATATTTCAGCCTGTAAACACAAGTGCATGATAAAGACCACAAGCAAAAACTTATTAAAGCAACCCTTTGAAGAGTTGGGTCATGCTTCTATTGCAGTGGTAATCCATTTCCCAAAATTTAAAAGCCAAGAAAAAGAGCTCACTATAAGAATAGACCACTAAAGGGTGATGTCTGTTTATTATTTATTATACTTAAATTAATCAGCAAAATATTACAGTAATTATTGGTAAATTTTTTTGTGACAATGAATCATGTTTTGCATGATAAATCTTACAATTTTGTAAGTTTACAATTTTTTTGTCTAATTTGTAGAAATTCATCAAACTCGTCTATCATATGTTAAAATAAATATATTGCTTCTGTCAGAACACGACCTTGTATGTCCATTTTTGTAGTTTTTCAGTTATTGACATAATTTGAAAATGCCTGGTGCCGTCTACATTGCATATAAATTTCATGATGAATGGACCAAAAGAAATGACCCAAAATGACTTGGAAAACATTCTGGTTCCATTGACGTACATTAAAACTAAAGTAGGTTTTTTGCTTCTCCTGTAAAGTTAACCTTTTGGAGATATGAGGTTTTGTTCCGACAACAACGATATGCAGATATGATGAATATAACAGCATTTTGTAAATTCCTTTTCATATTTCTGATGGTTTAGTTAAAATTAGTTTAATTTAGTTACTAACATGTGTCATATAAAAAGAGTTACATTTATGAGGTCATTTTATTTCAATTTCAGAATCACTTTATATTTACTTCCTTAAAACTGACACAATCTTTTTAAGAGTAAGATATACATACATCTGTAAGAATTTTACTTCTTATATCTTGTAGATATTCCAAAAGAAGAAAGACTGGGAAGTCCATGGTTGGTGAAATCTTTTAAAATTTCTGATTAATTTGGTCAAAGTACTGACAGCTTCAAGTGTGCTTGCAGTGTTACATTAAACATTAAGTGACTTGAACTGAAAAAAAAAATATTTGTCATTTTATACATACAATCTGACTTTAAGACTAAAATAGCAGTGGACTATATTTTAGAAAAGACCAGATTTCACTTTAATTAAGTGTCAGTGATTTCACGGTCAGAGGTCTTACAACTTTGCTCATGTTCTTCAGTGTAACAGACAATGTTTTACATTTTGCCAGTGCAATGGTAGGATGACCCAATTAGTCTTATTGTTTTTCTCTACTGTTCCAATGTTATTACATAATTAGTTACATAGTTATATACTTATACATTTACCCTTGATTTACATTCTGTATTACTGTTTGAGGTTTAAAAAAGCCAAAAACATTTAGGGAAAAAAAATGAATTGTAAAAAAAAAAACAAAAAAAAAAAACAGCACAGAATTAACCCACTTGTTTCTATGAGCTATGATCATGCTTTTACTATCATTGATAAAAACTGTGAGCTCTAAGGGCTGCTTCAGTCTCATAAGGCCTGAGAGAATCCTTGCCCAAGTGTACAGTAAAGACGATTAATACAGCAATGTTGAGAGACCAGTTTTTACAGCGACTGAGATCCAAAAAATAGAATGCTTTCCAGACATCTCCTGATATAGGTGTGTTTATTGGAATTTTGAATGGCGAGCAGCTTCATGAACCCTAGAACTACCTGACACGCCACAAAGAAAGCCTGCACTTTGTGTTTCTTCAACTGTGGTCAGCTACATTTGCTGGAAGTGGGTTGTGGGTTCGGGCCTGTTTTCTGCCATTAGTGCTGTTTTGTTTGTTTGTGCCGATCGGTATGTACGGTAAATGCCTCCTGTTGGTCAGCCACATAGCGGCCACAAGAACCCTGGAGATGGGAGACAATGGATGAGGTGTGTCTCAGTCTGTCTTAGAGAGGGGATGCGAGTTACGAGAGTGTGTACCGTTTTCACTGTTTCGCTGTGTGCATTCTTTCTTGCAGTGAATGCGTAATTCAGTGTAAAATTGAAGTTCTGCCTGCACCTAAAGCTAACCTGTAGCCTAACCTTAACATGGTATTCCACCAATTTTTCAGATGTGAATAAAATTGTTCATGGTATTTTGAAACTGAATTAGAAATGATTACAGTGTTGATAGGAACCAGACATCCGAAGCATTTCGTTTTTCTTGATTGCTTAAGCACATTTATGATGTATGTTTATACTGTGCAGCACAACCAAATATTTCACCTGCAATCAGTCACAACTCATTGTAAATATTTAAGTCAAAATGTAAGCTGCACTATATAAAAGCCTGAAGTAATTATCTAGAAGTCAAATGTGTCAGGTCAGTTAGGTCTTTACATATTAACATGTCCTTGCCAACACATGTCCTTCGCCAAGCTTTGAGTTGTCTTTGAATTCTCTTTCAGCGCACTCACAAACAACATTCATTCACTCGGAGAAGGGGTCTGAAACACAACCCATGTTACAAAAGACTGTAGGTCAAATTTGAGGTGTGTTTAACAGACACTTTAGAACACAGTAACACAACTATACATGGTTTTACACATACATAGATACCTAGATTTTTAAAAATCTGATCCCATTTCCACCTCAATGGTAGCTGACTCAATCATAGCCTTGAAATCGACAAAGGTGGCCCTGACTTGAGCTTACTGGGAACCCACAATCTATCACCCAGTAGTTCTTTTTTTCTCGACTCACTGCGGTGCAAATAGCAACAAAATAAAAAAGAGCAAAATCATTTCTGTGTTCTTTGCTGTCCAGCGGCTTGTGTCCAGCCAACCGAATTTTAGTGATAAAATACTTTATGTGATGATAAATTTCCTGCAAGAAAACTGTTGTTGCATATGTTTTGCTGATTTATCTATTAAAAAATTGACATGTTTCAATCACTAATTTCATATATGTTGCAGCTTTCTTTGGCTTACCTGACATCCCTATATTCTACCGCTAAGGATTATTTTGTTATATTTTATTTATTTATGTATTTATTTATTTTCCATCTGAACTGTTACGAGAGAGATCACATTTCTCTGCCTTCCTTTAGAAACTTGCAGCATTCCTTTTAAAAATGCTCTCATCTCCCCCTCAGTCCAGCACTACCTCCGCCATGCTATTTGCTGTTTGTTATAACAGGCACATGATGGAAGTTTGTCACTCTGAATTTATGTGTAAATTTTTTAATTTTCCCCTAAAACTATTTCCAATGAGAATTTTGCAGCATTTCTGGTATCAATAAATTTTTTCACCAAGAAAAAAATTTTGTCAACATTCAGAAAATATTGACAGTTTCTGTTTCCTTTGTCTACATTTGCCAACTTTTTGAAGTGTTAAAATCATTTTCCATAAAAAATACCTTTGTATTTTTGGAAACATAGTGAATGATACACACAGTTTCAAATGAAAGCTTTATGTTGTGTAAAAAAAATCCTTAATGTAACCAAGACAACATTAACATTACATTAGGATGTTTGTTTTCCTATCACTGTGGGTATCTTGTCCACATAAATATAGTACAACAGAATACACTCACATAAATTGAAACAGGGCACATGTTAGATCCCTATCTATACCTAGCAATAGCACTTACAACAACAGTTCAACACGAGCAATATCGCAGCCGTGATCTCTGTTTTCATCGGGCATAATGGGCAGCTTTAATTTCCTCTTCCAGGCATGCATTATGATCGTTTTCATATTTGCGCCAACTTTCAATCCCTCAGCGTGGACATATAATCATTGGCAGCGAGGCCAGAGGATACCTGCGTAATGTGGTTAACAGAAAAGAACCCGTTTAGCTTTGGACTCTGTTTGAGAATGAGAAAGTGCTGATGGTCAGAATCAATTTCCTTCTGGCCAAATGACTGCCTCACAGGCTTAAGGTTTCAGCTAAATGGCCAAACCTGAAAACACTGATACTAATGATATTAGCCTAAAGCCCCAGTCATATAGTTCAAGTTGTGCTTAATGCTATTTGCTTTATTTATTGATGTACCAGGGGAGGTACGGAAGCAGCACTGTGTGTGTTCACTGTATGTCCACTCCATGAATGGTCAGCCATGTGAGGCCTTTTAGTGATACTGTCTGCAGGGTTTATTACATGTTGAGAAATCCTGGAACGGAGAGATCATTTTCTATTGCTACAACTCACTGCTGAAAACATGCAGAGGGATCTTTTTATATCACTGAGGTAACTGAGCCGCATGGAGACTCCGAGAGCCCACTCAGTCCACTAAGCCCATTCAGTTATTCATATGGTCACTGTATTAATAACATGCACCTCACCATGGTAACTTTACAGTACAGGGCAAAAACGTCCTTTGTTTTTAATGTAACTTGATGTAAAATGATTTTATTCCAAGTAATATTGGAGCATTTCAATTGGCCCATTCATCATGACATGTTCATACAGTGCATAGGGCAGCAGCTGAGTTCAAATGATATACAACAATAAAAGCAGCATTACATATGACTGACATTGTTCTTTTCAGCCATGCTATTTAATTAAAAAGAACTTGAATTCAAATTAATTTAATTAAATGAACATGAGAAACACATAAATCACATAAATGAAAGAATACAAAAGAATAATTTTAAAATAAGGTTAATTATATAGTTTAGATTTGAGTAACGACAATATATAACATGACGCAATGGAGAGAAATCTCTGATTTTGTCACCAGTGGCTACAGATGGTAAATACAGCTAAAAAAGACTATGTAACTATTACAGCCGATGCTCACTAGACCCCTGCTCAATTACTTGTAGCCTGTTTCTGCAGACCCCACAGTGACCATACCAGCGGAATGGATCCATCTCTGTTATTTATAATAATAATTTAAAATGTGTTTTAAAATTTAAATGGACTTTTTAAAATCAGTTGGGGTCCCAAGGGGCAAAAAAAAAAATATTTTAAATCTAGTTAATACATCTAATATTTTCCATTTTGCGAAAAGCATAATCATATTATAAGATAATGTAACTTAGTTCTATACACATTTTCCTTAGAAAATTCTATTATGTGAAAATATCTCACTATATTGGCACATCATGTTGCTCATTTTGAGAAATTATGAGTAATGAGTAATGAAATGGCTTTTTCTATAAAGTAATAAGTAACATAATCCCATTACATTTTAAGAGAAGTCTAGTTACACTGTCAGAAATAAAGGTTCTGTGCAGGTACATTATTTTGTTCATCAAGGTACAAACAATGTAAATGTTCCCTCAAAGGTACAGCAGTGGTTTTTGGGTCCAGTTGTGTACCTTAAATAAGATTTTTCAGGTGAAATGTATGTATTTCATAACCTACTGTTTTAAAACAGAACAATAAAATAAAAGCATGGAGGTGAGACGGGGTGTGTGGAGTCAATACAACTTAGAAAACATAATTTCAATGGATTATGGTTCAGTTATGTTCCCTGACTAAAGGTACTGATATGTACCTTTGAGGGTCCCACCCCTATGACAAGAAGGGTGTACTGCCCCAGTGACAGTTTACTACCTTTATTTCTGATACATTAACATGAATAACATTAATGCTAACATGATGTACAGCCAGACGAGCTTGTGTATCATTCTGTTGATACCGTTAATCGCTTAATTGCCTTGTTCTTACCTGTCTTTAGAAGTAAGTGATACTTTTTTCACTTCACAAACTTGAAGTTCCACCTCCACATTTAATCCGTAAAATGAACATACACACTAGTGAATGGGGGTTAGGTGTCTTGCTCAAGGATACCTCAGTCATGGAATGTCGGCACTGGGTATTGAACCAGCAACCTTCCGGTTATAGGGCAAGATCCCTAACCTCCAGCCCACAACTGCCCCGCTCACAACCTTGGCACAATAAGTACCGTTATGCAGACTGTTATGCAGTCATGTCATCATGTAAGAACATGGAATAGTCCATTAAAATCAATGGCTATATTCACAACAGCTTTTTTAATGTATATATTTAAAAATAAGTCATCGGGGCAGTCGTGGGCTGGAGGTTAGGGATCTGGCCCTGTGACTGGAAAGTTGCTGGTTCGATCCCCAGGGCCGACAGTCCATGACTGAGGTGTCCTTGAGCAAGACACCTAACCCCCAGCTGCTCCCCAGGTGCCGTGGATAGGGCTGCCCACCGCTCCGGGCAAGTGTGTGCTCACTGCCCCCTAGTGTGTGTGTTCACTAGTGTGTATGTGGTGTTTCACTTCATGGATGGGTTAAATGCGGAGTTGGAATTTCCCCGGTTGTGGGATCAAAAAAGTATCACTTAACATCAATACATACAGTATACCTAATTTTTATTTTCGTGGGGTCCTTTGCTCATGGGGTCTGAGGCGGCTGGACCCCCTGCTGTGAAAACAATCCACACCTCTCCCCAAGATAGCTGTGCTGAGATCATGTATAACTTGCACACTAAAATAGCACTTAAACACAATAAAAACACTTTCCTAAAAGATCTGGTTTAGATTTGGACCAGCGGTTTGTGCTAACGGTGCACTGTTTAGAGTGGCTGAAGTCTGTGATGTGGCTTCAGCCAATTATTCCACTTAAGGTTAATATCTCAGTTTCGCATAAGGAATGCAGTCAGCACCATAACATTCCGGGACGAATTCAGCAGACTAGAAAGAAGCGCAAGGAGAGTCAGTGGTATGGGTTAAGGGAGGTCACAGCAGGGGAGGCACAAACAGATATAATTATGACGTGGAACATGCAATATATGGAACACTCAGCTCACAATATAAAGCCTTGGGTGGCCTCATAGGGTATTGAAATAACTTGGTCTGGTTGAGTGTAACTCTACAGTAGGAAAAACTATAGATCTGTGGGTAGTGTGGGTCCTGAGCAGACCACCTGACCAGGCCACACTATAAACAACTGACATGCCTGTCGCCTTACTCTATTGGAAAAACGGCAGGGACACAAATATGCCTATTGTCTTGTGTGATGCTATACAAATGCATGTGGGAAATGTTGTAGTGTGTCCACACGTGGCACGTAAGAGTAATAAAGCCATTTTCATCACTTACTTCTTCTGTCACTGTGAGCTGTGAATAGCTATAGTGAACTGTTTGTGTCTTATGATGTGAAACAGCCCTGACTTAAATGCTAACGTGGCTATAACAGATGTTGCTAGCTAAGATATTTGTTATTAGCCACATTAGCATTTAAATCAGCATTTTAAGTCACCCTTGTTAGCATTTAAGCCACGTCTGGCCTACTGCACATCATAAGACATAAGACTTTGCGTCTAGCTGATGTGGTGTTATCCATATTTGCCATATTTTAGCCATGTTTTAGCGATAAGGCAGGGCTAGCTACTTGTCTTATGGCCTAAACACTAACATAGCTAACAGGAAATGGAGCTAGCCATAGATGTCTAGCTAACATGGCTTATAGCAGAGGAGCTTATGTTATGTCTTCAATGTTAATGTGGCTAACAAAATAGCGCTGGCCCTGTTAAATGCAAAGTAAATGAAGACGAGAAGCAGGAACACAAGTTATATACATGCTGGGAGCTGCTTTCATACTCTTTCATTAGCATTTTTGGACAGACATTCTAAGCTACTCTCAAAGAGATTTTGGACAACCCTTTTAAATGTATTCTTTTTCAGTAGTTCTTCTGTTCACATTCACATTTGTCATGTATTTGAATACGTCTTCAAACATCAGGCATCCTTGCTGGCTTGCTATGTGTTAGCTCTGATTAAAGCGCAGCTGCAGAAGCTGATCGCTGAAACAGTTTCTTCCCCCGAGAAGGGCTGCTTGGGTCACTATAATCATCTCTGACAGCTCTTCAGGCGTGAAGACGGTATAGAGTATCCACAGGGGCCGGAACATGCCTGGCTCTTCCCGCTCTCGGCCTCATACGCGTGCACAAGCCGGCCGCAAGCAGAAAGAACGGCGTGTGCTAAAGTGACATTAATGGGGCATTGATGACACAACAAGGTGAGCGCAGGGACCACTTTCCCGCTTCTTCATCCTCAGCCCCGTCGCCTCGAGTTTCATTATGCCCTCTATCCGCGCCCCAGCCACAGCCCGGCCCCGGGATCAGGATGTCCTCGCGCGGAAATGGTCACATGATTTACTGTTGCTCCCGCTCACTCCAGGTGCCACAGGTGGTCGGGATACAATGACCCTCCCGAGCCTGTGAATCTGGGAACCGGCCGGAATCTGCCGCTGCTTGACAGGATTGGGGAATGTGGTGTCACCTTATACTTTGGAAAAACACTCTGGGCGGCAGTTAATTATTCATGGGAAAATTAGAGCCTGAAAGCTGTATCCTCATTACAGGGAGCATGTAAATGGTTTCAATCAGCCAGATATTTGAAAACGAAACACAGGGGGCTAAATAGGAGAGTGTGATTTGCTGGTTAGTGTTAAAGAGGTGTTGTGGTTTTAAAGAGCCGCTAGTGCCGTAGTGTAATAATTTAAAAGATAGTGTTGGGACTCTGAGAAAAGGGAAATGTGGAAGAAAAAGAGAGAGAGAGAGATTCAGAGTAGACTCTATGCCCTTTTGTGACTAAATATCTATATCTATCTAAATTTCATGATGATTGGACCAAAAGAAACGACTTGGAAAAAATCCTGGTTCCATTGATTTACTTTATAAGTAAAGTGCTACTATACAGCATTTTGGAATAAACCTTTTCATATCTATAAACAGTATGCAAATGATTGAACACCCCTTTGTTGATGTTATAAGTGAACAGGAGGTATTGATGGACATTTCCCGAATTTGACCCATGTTGCTATATACATAGCCACATTATGTGGCATTTAACACTGAATGTGCATTTGTGTGCAACAAAATTCTAAATTCTATCTATCAGATTCATAAACATCCAGATTCATACATACATATACCAGAGCTTACACTTGAGTTAAAGGGAATTCCATTGATCTTCCAAATTTTCTGCATTAATACACTGTTCAAATGTAAACAAAGTCGTTCAAAGTGGTTTGATGAGAAATGCTCCATTCTAAAGATACTTTCTGAGCCACAATTATTCACAACAGTAGTGGTAGCAACCAGATGTCTGAAGAGTTTATTGTCTCTTAAAGTTCCTTCGCTGAAAACAATATACAATTCAAACAAAACAATTACTAAATGGCAACAAATACATTGCCTGATGCCAGAGACATTATTTTATGTTAGTTTAGGCCTAAAATTCATGTTCTTCAAAAAAATACATGCATGGCAAAATAATGCCCCCAAAATGTTTCATTTTGGATAATATATAAGATGCCTATATTTGCTTTGTGGACACTGTGACCCCTGCTTTCTCTCACCACCACTTTCAGTCAGCAAGTTTCTCTACAATGAAACTTTTTTACATTAAACCACTCTATATGACTTTGTTTAGATCTGTCCATCTATATATATTGATATGATATAATAGCTTTTAAGCTTTACTCAGTACTGTGTTAGAGGCATATCCACAGTTTTGGTCTTGTTGTCTCATTTCTGTCAGGAAATCCACAAAGCAACTTTCATATCAGCTATTCAGTGATAGCCCTTAACCTAGCTGGCTGTGTTTCAACGTGCCCACACATCTCAACACCCTGCATTTGTCTTAATTTTGAGGAGTTTATTCAATTCATCAACCTCAAGCCACATTGCATCACCCGATACACTCTTAAGATCAGAACATCAAAAGGCCACTGTGGCCACCATAATGAAACCAAATACCAATATGTGGGGGGATTCTCTTTCTCTGCTCCTAGCCTTTTGTCATACTTTTGGTCAACCATTGTCTTACATCATCGCAGTCCTAGACCCAACTCAGGCCAGACGTAAGTGGTTCGTCTGGGATGTGGGTGGCACGATGGTTTGGTTGGCTGAAGTTATGTGAGCTGAGACAGTATTGGTAGACCAGAGTGTGGATATATTTAACCCTACACAATAAATGCCTCTGTCAGAGCAAGGAACACACTCAGCATGTCTTCTGATACGTGGGCCCTGACTGGTGGCTGTTGACACGTGGCCATTGTTGAATAGGGACATACTTTGGATAACTGTAATAGAAATTTCAGCTGTGGTTGACAAATTGACCATGGCTAAGGTCAAATACATCAATAGTATGTTTTCACACACAAATTTTGTAAACACTGTTATTTTTTGGACAACACACCTATTTCAATAGTAGTTTAAAGTCAACTTAAAGCAAAATCACCTTTTTTTAACTTATTGGTTCTTCCTAGTTCTAGTAGGCTTGATTGATCATTTCATATAATTAAGAAGACAAAACTCTTGTTTTCTTTGAAAATGTAAACACTTTTGTCATGCCTCAAAAATGTCTTTTGGTTTTTGGCTACATCCCCAGGCACAAATAATATTAGGCAGTATTATCATGCCCCCCACCCCCAGCCTACCATCGAGAAACAATGCTCAGCTAGCTCAGACACTTTGAAACCATATTTAACTTAAAATTACATCATGATAAATAGAAAAACTTGCCCTCCTCCTGATTCTTATATTTTTGCATTTTTCTTATTTCCACACAAAATTGTATATTACACAAAGACAAGCTAGGCACAAAATTCAGTTTTTGACCCATCACTTCATTTATTAAAGGCAAAAAGTTACCCAACACCAATTGGCCCTGTGTCAAAAAGTGGCTGCTCCCTGTTACTCAATCAGTTAACCAAATTTAGTTAAATTTAGAAAATTGGGATCACTTAAATTAGACACACCCAGCCTTCATTACTGCTAGCCTTGTTGAAACTTAACATGACTTACATAAAAACCTTTCAGCAATGTGAAGTAATGTAAAAGGTCTCAGAAGGTAGCACCAAACATTCTGGGTGATAAGAAGCAAAGTTATTGAAATATATCAGCATGGAAAGGGTTACAAAGCCAATGCATATATATATATATATATATATATATATATATATATATATACACACACATACATATATACACACACACACACATATATATATATATATATATACACACATACATATACACACACACACACACACACACACACACACACACATATATATATATATATATATATATATATATATATATATATATACACACATACATATATACACACACACACACACACACACACATATGTATATATATATATATATATATATATATATATATATATATATGTGTGTGTTATGCATATATATTTGGAGATATTATCTCCAAATTTAGAAAACTTAGACTAAAACCCAGCCTCCCAACGTTCCTCCGAAAGCATATTAACGACTCATCCAGAAAGTCACTAAGGAATCCAGACAAACATTTAAGGAACTGCAGGCCTTGTTTACCTCAGACAAGTTGACCTGGTGACAGGCAGCTGCACACAGGTGGTCTAGATTGCTAGTTTTTGGTTATGGGGTGTCAGCTTTAAGTCACGAAGGTTCTCTGACTCTGAAACTGTGTGGGTGGAGCAAGAGATGTCAGCCTTGTGATTGGTCAGAGGAATGCTTACGGAAGCATTACCCAAGATTAGGACCAACTAGTTTGCTTTGAGAGGCGAGACGTATGGAGAAACATATCATTTATTGGTCACTGGAACATTTTTCAAAGGATTCACTGTGGACAGGTTTGCTGTTTTAGAAGAAAACATGGATATAAACAAATTCCCTGGGTCTTTAAATTGTTGTTGACAAATTGAACGTGGCTAAAGGCAAAACACCAGACTTTTTTCCAAGTCATTTGGGTCGTTTCTTTTAATCCATTCATCATGAAATTTACACACAATGTAAAGGGGAACAGGTATTTTTAAATAACTGAAAAATGGAGATACAAGCTTTTCTTTGGACAACAGCGATTTGCATAGCCTTGTTAAAACGTGCTAATTTAAAAGTAGTTTACAGGTTAATTAATTTCTCACCATAACCAAAGCTATTGAATAGACAAGCAATAATAAGATTAGATGAGAGTAAATAAGATTAGATCAGATTTTCTGAAGCAGCCTATGTGACTGAAATGCTTTGTCTCCATTTGTGCCCGTCCAGCTGCTTTAAGTTTGTTTAGTGAAAATGATATATGATCACCAAGTAAAGAAACGTGCATTTAAAGTATTGCTGCTCGCCTGCTATTTTTTATTTTGAGAGCTGGGTCGTATCACTTTGCTGCAAAGACTGCATGTGCGCTCAAATGAGTATTCAAATAGCTAAAAGGAACATGAAATTGATCCTAGTCATAGGAGTTTGAAAACATATGCAAAATGAGAAGCAATGGGTAGCAGATGACCCACTTTTCCATTGAAATATTGAATACCGAATCCATTTCACCTTAAGTCCGTGATTGCCCCTAAGTAAACATGTCCTTGTTTGTCCACCTTAACAAAGGGAAGTTTTGAGGCCTACTAACTTTAATACAAATGAATGGATTTACATTCAGGATTTACATAGAGTTCAGTGAGCCCGTTTTATTATATGATCAATGTTGTAAATTAAAATCATTGGAAGGAGGAAGAGTCTAGGCGATCTTTGATTGTAAAGTCTATTTAATTATTATCTTTTTAAATACTGTTGCCATTTTTCTCTTTATTGCGATATACTTGCTGTCCCATGTCAATCTGTCCATCATGTGAATGCATTTTGTTTACTATGTTGATAATGTTGTCAAAATTAAGACAAAATTGTGTGTTCTATTAAAAACACTGTTGTTTTTAACAGCACAGATGGGAAGGAGTGGGAACTGTTTTCAGATCAGGAGTTGCATGACGTAGCCCAGCCCACCACAAACTCTAACACAGTGGTCACATTCATAGAATGAATTAAAGAAATACAGAATGATTAAAACCAGTACAGATGACATTCTTCACCCACAGAGACCCAATCTACTGTAAGCTTTAAGTGCTGCATCCTGGCAAAGGTCGAAACCTCTTTCCCTCTCGTTCTCTCACTGTCTCCTTTGCTTTCTTGCTCTCTCTATTACATCTATTCCCATTGATCTTGCCCAGATTCATTTCAGATCCTTGTTACAATATATCTCATTGATTCTTCCATCTCCTTTAATTTGGCATTTGAACATAACACGCCGATGGTGGTGGCCTTAGATAAACAACCTCAGGAGAGAGAAAGAGAGAGAAGAGCAATGAGTGGGGGTGGGGCTTTCATGAGTTGATCACATCTTGCTTTACATTTGATACCACTTATGGGTTGATTACTTTTTTGGGTGATTTGGATTTTACCTCATTTGGTTACTATTATATTTCCCTGTTCTTTTTTGCATATTTGTCCATCAATGTTCTCCTACTACAATACCCAGCATGCATTGCACAAACACATCATAAAATAATTGGGAATCTCAATCACTGCAATAAAGAAATGCACTGATGCACAGATTAATAAATAAACACACGGCGTTCAGCTTCCCAACAGTGATGTCAGCTATCTGGCTTCCGTCTGGGTTAGCCAGCATGCAGAAATAAAAGTGCTTTTAGTTTGTACTTATTAGTTCCTCCCACCAAAATACATCCTACGAAGTATGTTTAAGTAGGTTTTTCCCATCTTTAAACCTGAAAATCACACTCTCGAGACTATTGTGGTACCACTGTAGGAGGTGATTAGGCATGTACAACAGATGTAGCAATGGTTCCATTGTTCATTTTGTCCAGAGCCCCCTTTAAAAGAATGGTTCATCGAAAAATTTTATTAACATATTTCGCCTAAAGGCCGTTGATCAGCCGAGACATTTTTGGTCTCCATAGCTTGCTTCTTTAGTTTTGCACTGGAGCTACGAGACAAACAAATACAACCCCAATTCCAATGAAGTTGGGACGTTGTGTAAAACATAAATAAAAACAGAATACGATGATTTGCAAATCCTTTTCAACCTATATTCAATTGAATACACTACAAAGACAAGATATTTAATGTTCAAACGGATAAACTTCATTGTTTTTCAATGTGTGGCGCGTTATGAAGTGCAAAATACGACAACGGAGACCCCGGACTGTTGATTCTATCACAGTTCTCACAATAGTGATGTGTCAGTCCTGGATACTGCCACTATTTAAGGTGGAATGAGAAAATTGGAACAAGAAGCAGGCAAACAGGAAGCCAGCTTCAGTCTTGTCCTCTTGTGAACCTAAGTATAAAATAACCTATTTGTTTTGGTGCAAACTACAACTTAGTACTAAGGAATGAAAGACTTTACATCTTACATTGACATAGTAGTCATTGCTTGTTTAACAGTCAAATACTGGTGTCTCTGCCAAAGTGCTCATCGAACTTCTTGAAAACAAAGCTCCTAAAAGTCGTCCATCTTTGTTTCATGGCACACCTCTTTTTAACCGACCAGTTACAGACTTTGTTGCATAGTGTCTTCATCTGCGGAGTTTGCCCAGCTGCCATGTACATGACATGGTGAACAAAGCCTCTGCATGTTGTCTGTGGTTGTTTGTTTTCTCCGCAATGACGTCATATTGATCACTGAAGCCAGGTGAACATTGTCTCTGCAAGAAGTCTGCTGAGGCCTTAAACCATCACTCATATGGCTCAACCTGCATGTTAAGTAATGTCTTATTATATGGTTTCTGACACTACTACAGGTACCACTGCAGTACCATCTTCTACTCTTCTTAAAAGGCTTTATACTAGATATTGGAACATTGCTATAAGGACATGATTGTATTCAGCCATGGGAACATTAGTGATGTCAGGTACTGATGTTGAACGATTGATTCTGGATCACAAATGGCACTCCAAATCATCCCAAAGGTCATGCATGAAGCTCCAGAGAATGCAGCTCCACTGCTGGGGGGTTTTATACTCTACTAGCTGATGCTTGGCACTGTACATGATGACATTAGTCTCATGTGTGGCTGCTGTAGAGTGTCCCATTGTACTGGCAGTGCTTTTCTTTAGAGAATATACAAGCTGCAGACAGATGAATGCCTGTGTCAGCAGTGACTGCACCTTTTGTCTGTTGTTTTGTCCAAAACTAAATAAACCAACCTCAGACAGTAAAAATGTCTTAGCTGATCTTCTACACTTGGAATTAGAAATAAAAGAACTGGTCCCTAATGAGCGCAGTAGGCCGTCCCGAGGCTAGTGAAGTTCTAAGCAGGCTTGAAAGCTGTTTTCACTTCAAGGATAACCAGAAAGCCGGCGGGGGGGGTGCAGTTTATAACACAAAGACCAGACACACTCACTAAAGCCCTCACAGCCTGGCTTCAGAGGCCAGTCAGACCAGGCTACAGAAAAATAAACTACACTCATAGATGAATGCAGCACATGTGGAGGTTAAAGGAGAGCAGAGACACAATAGTGACATCTGTGTTGACAGAAAACTGAATTTGTCCAAAATATTGTTAAATGTATTTTGGAGATGATCACTGTTTATTTCACACATCAAAACTCAGCATGTACAGGAATGTCTCAACCTAGAAGAGACACTGTTGTGTGTAACACCCCCAGCAACACTGCTTAGTCTGATACACTCTAGCACCAAACACACTACTATGTTAGTGTCACTGTTGTGCTGGAAATGATCCACCACCCAAGTGATATCTGGTCAACAAAGTTCTTGTGACCACCATTGACCATTGATAACTGGTGTAAGGGCAGCTGTTAAAATATGCAATATATGGGGTCCTCCTTATAATTCTACACCTACATATTTAAACCTTCATATGACCCATAACCCATAAACATTACCCAAAACCTAATCCAAATCTAATCCTAATCCTAACAGTGATAATCAACTGAGTTTCAGCAAATAATGTATCAACAATTTGCGTATCTGTAGGTAATCTATAGAGAACTCTAACAGTGAAGAGTGACTGTAATAACAATTACTAATGACAAGTCACTTAACTTTATGCTTTAACCCAAAACCTAAGCTTAATTCTGAGTCTAACACCTAACCTTATCTTTAGTCCATGAATTAAACCTAATTAAAACTTAAATTCAACCCAAAATTAAACCCAGATCCAAAATCTAAAGATAATCTTGCACATAACCTCTAAACCTTACAAAAAACTAAACCTAATCTTGAATAATGACATAACCAAAAACCTAAACCTCATCTTGAAAAATACTCCTAAATTTAAGCAAAATCCTAAACCTAATCCTGAATACAACCTTTAAACTTTACCAAAAGCCTAAACCTAATCGTGGATAGAACCTCTCAACCCAAAATTTAAACTAGTTCTGGAACCTAATGCCTAATCTTATCTTCAACTGGAATCCTAATCCTAATCCCAGTTTTAACTTCAACTGAAAACCTAAAACTAATCTTGAATGTAATCCCTACATTTAACCAAAAACCTAATCTTGAAAGTGTCCCCTAAACTTAAACCAAAAATCAACCTGCTGAATATGACCTCTTGCCTTATCTTCATCCTAAACCTAGTCCTGATTGCAACCCCTACACTGAAATAAAAAACTTAAACATTATCCTAGATGTTATCCCTCAAAATAACACAAAACTTATGCTGAATATGACCCCTAGCTGTATCTTTACCCAAAACCTAAACCTGAGTACAACCCCAACCTTTCTTCAATCTAAAACTTAAACCTAATCCTGAATGTAACCCCTAAACTTGAACCAAAACCTAAACCTAGCCCTGGACATAACCCCTCAGTGTAACCCAAAACTTAAATCGGTAACACAATACTGTTTCTTAGTTAATAAGTAACTAGTCAGGGACTAAGCAGGAACTAATGAGTAGTTCTGCATTAATGCTTAAGAAACTACTCTTAATTACCAAGAACTAGTTAATGATTCAGTAGGTAATAGTGAACTAATGTTTAGGGTAGTTCACTATGAACTAAACAATAACTACTGAGTCTCATAGAGAATTTCTTAGTAAGTATAGTTTCTTAGGATAACTTCTCATAAATTACTGATCAATTCTACATTAATTGCTCAATGCCTGAGTCTGGCAAGTTTCCTGATAAACTATTAACTGATGTTCTTGTTATCCAACACTTCCAACAGTAGTGAAATATATTATACAGTGTGAAGTCTCCACAATATAATGGATTATACCCTCCATTTCCATTCACAGAAACAGGTATGCTCAGAGAAGGCTGGGGCATCACACCACACTTTACTGACTGGTGCCCCTCATGTGTTTGTTTCGGTCAGAAACCCTGAAAGGTTATTCTTCATATTCGGCAGTGTGAACCAATTTGCACATCAGCCTACAAACGTGACAACTACTAAAATACTTCAATATTCAGTAGACCAGTCTGCTTACCGCTCATGTTTAGAAAAGAAAACGCCATTCTTTTCTGCAGGAACATGTGTTCCAATGTGTTTCTTATGATCAGCAGTTCTCCTTTATTGTCCTCTTGACAGCATGTAATTACTGTCAGTCAGATAATGAATGATGTGTTGCTGTTTTCATTAGGAGCTAAAGATAAGCAGGAACAATATAAAATGAAGCAATGGTAACTCATTATTAATGAACTAGGAGTTATTGATGATCAGGAACAGTATAAAGTGAAATACATGGCAACTGAAAACTAATGAATTAGGAGTTAATGAAGATCTGGAACAGCATTATAAAGTGAAACACATGGTAACTCACTATTTATTAACTAGGAGATAATGATGATGGGGAACAGTGTTATAAAGTGAGGCACATGGTCATTCACTATTAATGAGCTAGGAGTTAATCATGATCAGGAACAGTTATAAAGTGAAACACATGGTAACTCACTATTTATTAACTAGGAGTTAATGATTATCAGGAACAGTACAATGTGAAACACATGGTACATATTAAAAGCCCTTAATGAATTAATGAACTAGAATTTAAAGATGATTTGGAATAGTATTATTAGTTGAACTACATTAGAAATAAAAAAGAAATGATGTACTGTAGTATAAAAAAGTTGAAATAAAGAGATTTTGAAAAAAGTAAGATTAAATACATTGTTTATTAATCCTAATGAATCCTTTAAAAATATCTAACATCCATCAATGTTTTGGACAGATTACCACTGGATAACATGTTATGTTCAGTTAGTTGTCCAAATTAATACATAATTTCATGCAATTTTTGTGGGTTTTTTAATATTGCAAGTGAAAAGAAGGTGGTGTAAAACTAGGTGCTAAGCTCATGTATTTTATCAGTTTTAGGTTAATGTGACCTGTTTTACATGTAGGCTTGGGAATTTAAACTGTTTAAGCTTAAAAGTATATGTGTTTTTTTTTTTAATGAGAGCAGTGAGTGCTCTCTGCCACTGAGTGCTATGTGCATTTTAAATGGAAGAAACTGTGAATGTTAGCTGAGACTTTCATTGACTAAGTTAGAAGTGGGAAAAAAACTGCTTAATTAAGACAGTATTTTGTGCTTCCTTGTAGATATGCCAAGCTGCTGTCTGAGCATGACAATAAAACAGTGCCACCAGTTGATTACACCACATTCCTGCGCTTCCTGGTCCCTTTCATTACCACCAAATCACAATGCAGAGCCCAGCTGGGGAGCCATATTGAGAGACAAGGGCTACATCTTTAATTTTTCATCTTTAATGTTTTATTTGTGAACAGTCCAAATGTGAAAACATCCCTGGGTTAGCTATCTATATCATTGAAAATACCATACCCAAACAAAATGAATTCAAAATCTTCAAAAAGTACAGATTTCAAAATTCTTACTTTTTTCAACATCTCTTTATTTATACTTTTTGTACTACAGTACATCATTTCCAAATCATCATTAACTCCTAGTTCATTAATAGGGAGTTACCAGGTGTTTCGCTTTGTACTGTTCCTGATAATCATTAACTCCTAGTTAACAAATAATGAGTTACCATGTGTTTCACTTTATAATACTGTTCCTGATCATGATTAACTCCTAGTTCAATAATAGTGAGTTACCATGTGTTTCACTTTACAATACTGCCCTGATCATGATTATGGACCACTTATGGTCCTGCTAATTGCTGGCAAGAAGGAGGGGTGATCCTGAAAGGTCCTGAGGATCCTGAAATCTCAGTCATGCTAGTGCTAGTTCATCAATAGTGAATTACCATGTGTTTCACTTTATAATACTGTTCCTGATCATCATTAACTCCTAGTTCAATAATAGTGAGTTACTATGTGCTTCACTTTACAATACTGTCCTGATCATGATTAACTTCTAGTTCATCAATAGTAAATTACCATGTGTTTCACTTTATAATACTGTTCCTGATCATGATTAACTCCTAGCACTAGAATGACTAAAGCTATGAAAAATTTCATAAGGGAAACCAGCTACCCTGTAGCCCACTCCCCTGCTGTGAAGCGATTAACGCCTATTGTCTTGGTAATGATAAGGAATCAGTTGGAAGCACCAACCCCTATGCTCACACAAAGCTCGTACAACTCCCAAAGCACCTAACGTGACACAACTTGAAAGTGAACTTGAAGTTACAACCCAAGTGTATATGTTACCGATCCTTTTACCGAAAATTTTTATGTTATTTGAATTGTGTTTCAAAAGTTATAATTCAAGGGCACGTAGTAGCAGACATATAGAGCGAATGTTTCACTAAAGAGTACTGCTAAATAATAAAAAAAACTACAGTCTGAACTTTGCTCTTTGTACATTTCTTTTTGTTCTTATTGGAAAAATAACAATATTATATAATGATATTTTTCGTAATCAAACTCCGCGCACCGTATACGCCGTGTTTGGTTTCCTTTTGCGGTCATCATAAATCATCTCATGTTGGTGCATAGTGCTGAGAACGCAGACTCTTTTATTTGTCTTGGGTGCATACACCGTCAGAATAGCACCATCAAATCTGTACACCTGCATGGAGAATCTCTCGCGTCCCTTGGAGTTTTTGCTTGCAGAGGAATTTCCCATCTAATCTTGTTGATCGTCCCAAGCAGAGTTGTATTCCATTTCAGCAGTGTGTTAGCTAGCGACAGAGATGTGAAGTAATTGTCTGTGGTTACAGTTCTGCTCTTGTCCAGGTATGGTTCCATGAGTTTCATTACCACATTTTCGGACACTGTCCCTTGGGACGATCGGGGTCCTTTCCAAAATATGGAATTGAATTACACATGTACTTGGAATTCAAGTCAGAAGCTATCCAAAACTTTATTTCAAATTTGTCAGGCTTTGATGTGATGTAAGAATGGACAGCGGACCTCGGTAGGAAACAGCTGCTTGTTGACAGTAACATGTTGACATGTTGTCCTGGCTTGTAACACAGGTTGCAGTTATGTACAAATCGTTGCGGCATAATCTCTTTGTAGCAGTCATGTGACATCGTCTCCTTGAGACATGCACGATTTAGTAGTACTGTATAACTGTATCCAAAAACGGTATTTATAATGAATTTTTAATTTACTGTAGAAATATACTGATGATAATGATATGGAGATATTACACTAACAACAATCAACAATCAGTATATTATATATATTTATATATTCACAGAGATAGGGAGAGAAAGACAGATGCTACCAATAGTTACTGGATGCACCACAGAGCTGCTGCCTCAGTGCTTCTCTGTGAATTAACATAATAAAGGTTGACTTATGGTCCTGCTAATTGCTGGCAAGAAGGAGGGGTGATGTCCTGAGGATCCTGAAATCTCAGTCATGCTAGTGCTAGTTCATCAATAGTGAATTACCATGTGTTTCACTTTATAATACTGTTCCTCATCATCATTAACTCCTAGTTCAATAATAGTGAGTTACCATGTGTTTCACTTTATAATACTAATACTGTTCCTGATCATCATGAAGTCCTAGTTAATACAACAGTGAGTTACCATGTGTTTTACTTTGTAATACTGTTCCTCATCATTATTAACTCCTAGTTCAATAAAAATAATGTTATCATGTGTTTTGCTGTATTCTGTTCCTGGCCATCAATAACTCCTAGTTCATTAATAATGAGTTACCATTGTTTCATTTTATATTGTTCCTGACCATCTTTAGCTGCTAATGAAGAACAGCAACACCTCAATTATTATCGAACAATATGTGGAACCAAGTGAATGTGAAGGCAGGACACATACACATTCAGATATTTGAGTGAGCCCTCTCTTCAACCGACGCTGGCCTCAAGAGGACAGTAAATGAAAACTACTGTTCAGAAGAAACACTGGTACATGTGCTCCTGCAAAAAAAGAAAACACCATTCTTTTCTGCAGGAGTACATGTATGAATGTAATATAGATAACCAGACAGGTCTACTGAATATTGAAGTATTTTTGTAGTTGTCGCGTTTGTAGACTGGTGTGTAGACTGGTGTGTAATCTTTTAGGGTTTCTGATCAAAACAAACACATGAGGGGCACCAGTCAGTACAGTGTGGTGTGATGCCCCAGCCTTCTCTGAGCATACCTGTTTCTGTGAATGGAAATGGAGGGTATAATCCATTATATTGTGGAGACTGCACACTGTATAATATATTTCACTACTGTTGGAAGTGTTGGAATACAGTACATCAGTTAATAGTTTATCAGGAACCTTGCCAGACTCAGGCATTGAGCAATTAATGTAGAATTGATTGGTAATTTATGAAAAGTTATTCAAAGAAACCATACTTACTAAGACATTCTCTACGAGTTATTATTTAGTTAATGGTTAACTACCCTAATCATTAGTTTACTATTACCTACTGAGTAGTTAACTGTTAGTTCTTGGTAATTAAGAGTAGTTTCTTAAGCATCAATGCAGAACTATTCATTAACTAAGAAACAGTATTGTGAAGTGTTACCCCTAAACCTTATGCTGAATATGACCTCTAGCTATGTCGTCAACCCCTGAATAGAACCCCTTACTTTCAACCCAAAACCTAAACCTAAACCCAACCGAAACCCTAGCACTGATAATCAACTGAGTTTCACCAGATAGCATATTAACAAGGTCAACATCTGTAGGTATATTTGTGTATAAGCCTCTCAAAAAAATGTGTGACTGTAACAACAATTAGTAATGACAAGTGATTCCAAACTTTTGAACAGTGGCTTCAGTAACAAACTGCCCAGAACCTCTTCAGACCATTACTGTCAGTTTTGAAGGAATTTATTGTTGACACAGCAGGTCTTAAAATGGAAAAGGCATGAACGTGTAGCTTCAACACAAGCCCTGAAGAGACCTTCAGTGTTTTGGTACACACACACCCACCCACACACCCACACACACTCTTGTGGGCAGCGTCTGAACGTTGGTTTTGGGGGCGCCATGGTGGTTAGATGGAGCCGTAGGGAGAATAGTGGTCCTCTCAGTTCTTCTCTATGGGTGGTCTGCACTGTCTGGATGAGCACCCCACACACCCACAACTTACAATTTTAACTAAAATAAAAAATATTTTGCCATCCGCTTTCTCTCTCTCTCTCTCACTTTAGTGTGGTTATTTGTATCCTGCAGGTCAGCAGTTGGTTGCTGGACAGTGTCAGAGTTTTTTTTAACCTTACTTACTTCCCAACCTATACAGAAAACGGCGCCTGCCTTACATCTTGTAGTTTTTTAGCCTCGGTTGTGGCCAGAAAGGAGAAAGACAAACAGTTTCTGTTGAAAATGAGATTTCTGCGACCTGACAGCCAAATACGTCTTGTCGCCTTTGCGAGTACGAAAAAAAGGGGGCAGCATTTTTTGTGTGGATTATTTTAGTTTTGGAAAACATTCTCAGACAGACTACACAGATTCTCTTTTTAAGGTCTCTCCCGACGTTGGGGTTTGAGAGTGTAAGTGAGATGGTTGTGATGAAAAGGGCCATTGACCAACTGACCATCAGGACACTGCAGCTATGTGAAATGGGCCTCTATGGTAGCATGGGCCACCCCTGAAATCAGGAATCTACACATTGGCCCACAAATCTAGTGCTAATATTCAATATTTACACATCCTAAATATGTATCTGCTTTAAGTACAGGATCACCTGAGCAAAGTAAATAGTGACATCATTTAGCAATCACATCATTACATACTTAAAAACTGGGTTAAGCTACAAATAATCTGTTAAATTAAAAAAGGAATTAAACCGCTATATCTGAGGAATTAGTTAAAAATACTGTTATAATAACAAACTACAAAACACATGATGCTATTTTAGAACAAAATGACCCAAATTTTAAAATTTGCGTCAGCTGGGCCAAGACCAGGGCTTGGCAACATGTGGTTCTCTTTTACTGCTCTTTTCCTGCCCTGTTGCAGCTCCACAGCAGAATTAGATTTTTAGAGTAAAAATAAAATAATCCTCCTTTGCAGTAAAATAAAGCTTTGCTGATTGATCAAAACACTTTAACACTTCATGATTGTAAACCCCTGGAGTTAATGTAGCCTATATCTAATTCATCCTTTAACCCTGAAGATTGGTACGCAGACTGCTGGTTACCTTAGCAACACAGACAACAATCTCGCCTTGCAAGTAGCTAACAAAAAGCTAAAGATTTAAGGCAAACATTGATAATTTGATAACGAATGGACTTTTTTGCATTTAAAAAACACTCCAGCTGGTTCCTAGTTACATTTAATCCTCAATGAAAACTGTCAAACCCTTAGAAGTCGTGATGATAGAATCAATTTCATGTTTGAATTTTCTCATTCTACCTTAAATGGTGCCTGAAACTATGACACTATTTAAAGTAGAACAGGAAAATTCGTCTTCATCTTTGTGACTTCGAACAACAAGCTGGCGAATGAGAAGCGACTTCAGCTTTGCAAAAAGTAAAACATTGAGAGACATTTTACATAAAACTACTCTACTTTTAAGGAAAAGTTTCCTGCTGGAGATGCGAAAAAAGCGGCTGTAGCTGAAAGCTTAAAGCAGAGCAAAGTAAGTCTGTGTTATTATTTGTGGTATATTTTTAGCATATACTAGTACATTAGCACAAACTGAGACATATTTACAGCCAGGATGGCAAAATGGACATAAAATGTTTTGGCTCTCAAGGTGGGTTGATTTTTCTTGAAAGGACAAAATGGCTCTTCTTTACATTTGTGTTGCAACCTAGATAGTCTTTTATTTTATTGTATTAATGCAAATTTAAATTCATTTCTTTAAAATTCTAAATGCTCCAAAAATTTATATTGCATTATTATATTTATGTAATATTTATTACATTGTATAATCATTTTAAGCTACTGTATCGAAGCTTGGTCATTTTAACCTTTACCTTCCCTATTTAAAGAGAATAATAATGTGACAGCATATTAGAGTTGCATAAGTATTTATATAGGTAGCTTTTTACATCCACACACTTATCTAGCCATTCATGCATCTGCTTATCCATCCATCTACCATCATTCATTCATCTACTCATATATTAATCTAGTCATTCATTGAACTATCCACACTTTTATCCACCAGACTGTCTATCATCCATCCATCCATCCATCCATCCATCCATCCATCCATCCATCATCAGCTTAATTCGTTAATTCTCATTTGGCCATCCATCATCTGTCCACCAATCCATTAAACCATCCTTCCATCCATTCACACATCAGTCATGACTCATCAATTCATCAATCATTCCACTCATCTCTGCATCCATTTGCCCTTCCACTCAGTCTTTTGTTATCCACCATCAATCCATCCATCATTCATTCATCCATTTGTCTATTCATAGTCCATTCATCCATTCATCCATCAATGTCCAGAATATCACATTAAAACCTGAAATCTATTGGTATTGAATTGAACATCTGATCATTTGAACATTTCTAGTTCTGCAATGAAATCAGTAAATCTCATGAACATTAGTCAGTGAGATTTTGTTACACAATTAAATAAACAACACAATTAAATAAACATCAGACATAGTTATGAAAGGAATGAATCTTTATAAAACTGAACATTTTCTTTATAAAACTAATGGTCATCATCTGTTATAACAAAAAAGTGTTGTAATTTGATATTATTTCTCACTCATTGCTCATTGAAACATCCAGTCAATGTAGACGTGAGTCAAATGTAAATGTAATTCATTGTGTTACTTACAAAGTGAATAAATATGTGATCATGAAGTGAAATTTTAATAAATAAAAAGAATTATTAGTCTAAAGGTTATATGTGGCACATACAAATGAAAAAAAAATGATCTGGAACTTTTTGAAACTCATTTCTTTTATAATTATTTAATTACATGTAATAACATTAACCATGGCTTGAGTGGAATATGTGAGAAACCAAATACACACACACACACACACACACACACACACACACACACACACACACACACACACACACACACACACACACACACACACTCCTTCCATCGGAAGAAGAAAGAGCTATCTACCATCTCCCAAAGCATTGTGGGAAACCACCTTCTACAACCTCACCCACCACTCCACAGCAATCGTTACAGATGCTCACAGTGGCTTGAGTGTCCTCAGGTCGGCAGGCAGCACTCAGCTGTGGTTTTTCGGAGGCACTTACTTTCCACCGAGTGGCCATAACTGCCCAAGATGATACAGTCCGCCACTGCTTTCTTCTCTTTTACGGACTTCCTGTGATCGTCAATCCTGAAACCAAAGAGAACTTGGGCAGGAATCGTGGCTAGAGATGCTAACCTCAAGGATATACTAATGCAGGAAAAGCTCTTCGCCAGATGCCTCCAGTACCAATGGCACCCTTGCATAAAAGGCAATGGCATCAATAATTAAGCGCTGATTGGGTTTAATATTTAATGTTGGAGACATGTAATTTACACTCGCCAACCAGAAATCACAAGATACAGGACTGAAATAAACAAGCAAAGTCGGCCTGTGTAACATGAAGACCTTTTGGTTCCATTCACCCTCCCTTTCTCTCTCTCTCTCTCTCTCTCTGTCCTGCGCTCTGTCACTCTGTCTCTCTCTTTCTCTCTCTCTCTCTTTCTCTCCCTCTCTGTCTCTTTCTCTGTCTCTCTCTCTTCATGCACAACTTTAAATAGTTTGACAAAAGTCTAAATTTACCCCTTAACCCAAACGCAGACAAACCAAAGTCTGTGTCTGATGCTTTCTTTATTATCTTTGCATTGAAGCTATGAGGCTAATGTCGCTAAAAAGCAATGGAAGCTTATATACAGTTAGCATCCCTCAGGCCGGCGCCTCAGCCAGACTGAGGATCAGGACATCCAGGATACAAAGGAGCTTCATTCCACAAGCCATCACTCTCTTGAACAGAACTGCACTTCTAGATACACTCGTCTATAGTATCACTCCATCCTCTGGAACTGCTGCTCAAACCAACGTTTATTGTACCATATTTTCATATTACCCCACCTATCTGACTGTCACCTCATTGACCCCTTTCTCTGCCACCATACACCCTTTAACTGCTGCTGCACTCTGTACAATGTAAGGTTTACAGGTATGATTGCGTGTGTGTGTGTGTGTGTGTCTGTGTGTGTGTGTGCGTGTGTGTGTCTGAGTGAGTGAGTAGGAATGCTGTTTTTTTTATTTTACCTTATTTTGTATTTATTTTATCTTATTCCCTATATGTGAATGTCTGTCTGATACTGTGTACTGTGAGGTCCTGTAACCAAAACCAAATTCCTCGTATGCATAGCACACCTGGCCAATAAAGCTTGATTCTGATTCTGATTTTGATTAGTAAGTGCTAAGTGCCTGACTAAATCATCTTAACAGCCTGGCATAGTTTCAGGCAAGTATGTCATCATTTAGGCAGGTAGTTTGTATCATGTTAATCGCAAAACTGGCTTTCTATGAAGAGATTTTATAATATGTTCTAAACTCGACTGAATGAATGACATCTTAAATGTGGAGTTTTATACATCATTCTGTATTGAACTCTGGGAAAACCTTTACAGTACAGGCCTAGTGATTATACTATATCAAACCTATATGGCTACTGGAATGTTGCTGTAATGACGTTGTAATAATATATAAACACATACAGTATCTTCAGCTTTAGGTTTTCCATTATTTAACTGTTAAAGAGCTGGCTGAGCTGCATTAATCTGTAAGCCCGAATAAATGCAACAAGTGTTAAAGTTAACATTAGCCTAGCTATAGAACACTAGCTAGCCCTTTAAGAGCATGCTAGCCTACTCAGCACAAACTACTGTGCCAACATGAAAAAATCTGCAGTATTCAAGTGAGTTCATGAAGCTTTTATGTTTTGTCATGTGTCTTTATACAGCAGACCTTACTGTAGAAAAATTTTAACTTTGTAAATATCCTCTGCTAGGATAATGCTAACAATTTCAGCTAGAATAATCATTATAGCATTGCTGGTCACTGCGTTTTGGATGCTGGTATGCTGGTCAATCAGCATGACTATGTTGGGTGACCAGCATAAACGAGCATAGACCAACTTGGATCAGCACAGAATGCATGTTAGTCTTTTTTTTTCAGCATGATTCACAGCTTGAGCTTAAATGTATTGATTTTTGGAGCTTGCATGTAACATATGTCACTTTGCATATTCCAGTTTTAGGTGAAAAGTAAGTTAGTAAGCATGTGTACTCAAAGTTGAACGCTGCATAATATTGCAGAAGCTGGTGAGGTTTTGAACAGCTGTTTGTATTATTGATAAACTTAAATGAAACTGTTGATTTTTTGTTATGATTTTTGACGTTTTTAATATGTACTTAATACACATTTTCTTTTTTTTTTTTTTTAACCTGTCATGTCTGGCAATTTTTGTAATCGGAATGGTAATCCGAATGCACTGATGTACCAAACATATTTGTTTTCACAAGAAAAGCTCTATAGGTTACTAAAGGGTTACTAAAGCCTATTCTTGTTAAAGTTTGTATTTTATTTGTTTGGCCAGGCCTGACAGGCAATAAAGGAGGGAAAAAAGAGGACAGGAAAGAAAGAGAAGAAGGGAGGAAAAAAAGAAAAAAAATATTTAAAAAAATATTAGTAAAAAAAAAAATCATCATCATAATAATAATTAAATAAATAAATAAATAAACATAAAAGAAACAAAAAAGAAAGAAATAGAAAAAATAAATAAAATAAGTAAATAAACAGACAACTAAATAAACAAAAAAAAAAGGAGGGAAAAAAAATTATATAGATATACATACATACACATATTCACATATCTATACATATGCATATACACCCACACACCCACACACAATTCTACTGTTAATACACATTTTCACTGCAATTTTTAAATAGCTGTTTTAACAGTTGTAATATATATGTGCATATACATACTATTCAGAAAAAGGGTACAGTGTTATACTAAATACACCTGGGCAAAAAAGGGCCAAGTCCAAAATGGCAAAACATTAAGCTTTTAATGATCTTAACAACAAATCATTAAATAAACAGATAAAGTGAGTTCATAATGGATTCATTTATTTAAATGTTGAGTTTTTGTGTGTAAATTTTGCAGACAGCATTTTACAGAAAGAAATGTTTTCCACTCAGCATCAATAGCTTCAAACAGCTGGAAAACATTGATGAGTTAGTTTGTGTTTAATGTAAGATCAAATATTTTCTCCGCCACCAGTAAAAATCCTTTTATTTTGCCCAGAAGAACATTTATACATATCTAAAATATATACTATGAATATAAAAATAAATGTACTGCATTGAAAATGAAACCTTTAAGTACAGTATGATATGACACTGCAAACAAGCATTGCAATTTGGGTTTCAGATACAGTCCCAACAGCCATGCATCATATATATTGCCATTCCTCACTGTCAGAAATAAAGGTATGAAACTGTCTCTGTACCTCTCAGTACGCTTAATCAGGGAACATAACTGTACCATTATCTATTAAAATGATATTTTCTAAGTTGTATTGACTCCACACACCCCGTCTCGTCTCCAGGGTTTTTATTTTATTGCTCTGTTTTAAAACATTAGGTTATGAAAAAGGTACAAATATGTACTTTTGACCAAGAAAAAATATATTTAAGGTACACAATTGGACCTTAAAACCACTGCTGTACCTTTGAGGGTACATTTACATTGTTTGTACCTTAATGAACTAGAAATGTACCTGCACAGAACCTTTATTTCTAACAGTGCTGTGGGCCCCTCTGGGTACATATCAGTTTGAATATCACAATCTGCGTATTGGTCACAGTCCATATACTACATTGCTCCCTGTGGAAAATGTTTCACTTAGAAAATCAACAAAACACGTAATTGAGGGTGTTTTACATATGACTGTATATATTCATGTTCATAGCTGAGAGCTAAAGTTATGGAGCTAATGCAAAATAAAGAGGCATATTTTACTTTTTTTAAAAGTTCTGTTAATATAAATGATGCGAGGCAAGTCTTTTCAGGTGACCCGAAATTTCCATCCTTTACTCATTCGCTTCATTAGCCTCGTCATTCCAGCAAGAAAGTAAAGAAGCGAACTTTAGTCACCAAACACGTTTTGGCCGATCACCTACATTTGGTAGCTTTTGTGATTTTCACCAAACTTCTCCTTTAATGCATGTTCGTTTTAGGCTCTCCATTATTGGGACAGGTTAAAAGAATCCTCCGTATGAAACTAGTTCATAAAGCGTTTCTATGACTGCCTTTACTGGAGGATGAACTAAATCTCGCAGCACGTTCCAACCACAGAATCCAAACTTTCCACAAATCTTCGAGAAATTTCCACCCGTCTTCTGGCTTGCATACAGCCTGTTACAGACAGAGCAAACAAACTCTGGAGGCTATTAAAAGGAGTACTCCAACATTTTCAGCCTAATATCTGACAGACGACTTACCACACAAGATCACTTCCCTGAATTAACAAAGGAACAGAGAGTAGAGTGTCGACTCAAACCACACTTACAATAGAAAGCAGTTAGAATTCTTTATTATAATTGCGTCATGTAATGAGCTGAAGCACCTGCCCACTGGATTCCTTAATGAACAACTTAATGACTAACACTTTAATGCAGGGTCTCTACATGAGACACAGGGTTGGACAGAATACTGTGAAAATGTAGTGATGGCTGAATACTGAATACACTGTCCGTAACATGTTCCATTACAACACACAATTCACTTGTGAGGTTTCATCATCTCTCAATGAAGTTTAGTAATGCTAATCATCACATTGGTTTATCAGTCTACTCAGGCTTTAGCAGAGCTCAGTAGCACTGAGATTAATAACTGATCACATTGATTTATCAGTCTACTCAGGCATTAGCAGAGCTCAGTAGCACTGAGATTAATAACTGATCACATTGATTTATCAGTCTACTCAGGCATTAGCAGAGCTCAGTAGCACTGAGATTAATAACTGATCAGCACATTGATTTATCAGTCTACTCAGGCATTAGCAGAGCTCAGTAACACTAAGATTAATAACTCATCATCACATTGATTTATCAGTCTACTCAGGCTTTAGCGGAGCTCAGTAGCACTGAGATTAATAACTCATCATCACATTGATTTATCAGTCTACTCAGGCATTAGCAGAGCTCAGTAGCACTGAGATTAATAACTGATCAGCACATTGATTTATCAGTCTACTCAGGCATTAGCAGAGCTCAGTAACACTAAGATTAATAACTCATCATCACATTGATTTATCAGTCTACTCAGGCTTTAGCAGAGCTCAGTAGCACTGAGATTAATAACTGATCACATTGATTTATCAGTCTACTCAGGCATTAGCAGAGCTCAGTAGCACTGAGATTAATAACTGATCATCACATTGATTTATCAGTCTACTCAGGCATTAGCGAAGCTCAGTAGCACTGAGATTAATAACTGATCATCTCATTGATTTATCAGTCTACTCAGGCATTAGCGGAGCTCAGTAGCACTGAGATTAATAACTGATCATCACATTGATTTATCAGTCTACACAGGCTTTAGCAGAGCTGAGTAGCACTGAGATTAATAACTGATCATCACATTGATTTATCAGTCTACTCAGGCTTTAGCAGAGCTCAGTAACACTAAGATTAATAACTGATCATCACATTGATTTATCAGTCTACTCAGGCTTTAGCAGAGCTCAGTAGCACTAAGATTAAAAACTGATCATACTGATGGGTCAGTTGCCTATTGACATATATATTTATGTTCAAGTACAGTGATTGGCTTATGATGGATGGATATCTGTGTCAGTTTCCATCCACAGCAACTTACAAAATATTCAGTCAATGGAAGTCAACCAAAACAGAAGATCTGCAAAGGTTTATGACCTAAAAACTATTGTAGCTTAAACTTGTCAAATAAATGCAGGTACTGTACTTAATGTAGCTAAATAAATACAAATGGAGAGCAAGCATAGTTTGGCCTGTATGCTACTGTTCCCAGAAACCTATATCCTAGGCATCACATAATGTAATCACAGCAGTAAGACTTCATTGGGATAGCCTATTGCAAATGCTTATCTTGCATTTAAATTACATCAGAATGACTCAATAACGTTTTGACTTACTCATTTGCAAAGGATATTTAACCTACATATGAGCATACATTTCAATACACTGACAAATTTGCATGCATTGGTATGATTTTAAATATTTAAAAATGGCGCATTTCAATATATTTTGCACATATATACTTTAAAACATCATATATATTGCACATATACTTTGAATTGAGCAAATGAATGCATTCATCTGCATAATGTCCCCTAAACCAAAAATTCTAATCTTAACCAAAATCCTAAGCCTTAGTCCTAATTCTGGTCCAAAAGCATCACTGTGGCATTAATACTGTTGAGAATTTACTGAGCAATTCATCACTATCTGTTGGTAATTTAACATCTGTACATGTATAATCTACCCAGGTTTGCTAAAAGCTTTGTCTGAAATTGTGCTTTAGAATGTTGCTAGGCTCAAACCACAGAGTGGAAATGTGCTTTGAACAGCACCACTAGATGGAGTATGGAGTGTGCTTTCAGTGAAGGCAGTGGGGGCTCTGTGTGCAGGGGTCTAAAACTAGAAGAAATACATGAAGCTGAAAACCACAGAACTGAGGTATCACTTATTTTTAAAACGTCTGGTTTCGTGTGTGTCTGTTGCGCATCAGGGTATAAATAGCTCCAAAAACACACACCTTCTCCCAGCGTGACATTACCCCAGCGGCAAACCAGAGTCATCCGGTTTGCGTGGCTTGATCTCTCCATTTAGAGTGAGGTTTAGAGTAATTGTACCTCATAGCCATTTTATTCTAAAGAATACATGAACCGTTCTGCTCTGCAGAGATTAAAGAAAAAGCATGACAAGAAGTCACATTTACACAATCTTTCCCTTCCTGCTAATGAAGTCAATCAAGGAGCTAACTGGAAGCTTTTTAGCACCATGCAAACTGCATGGCTCAGTCATTAAAGACTTGCTTCACACTGAAGTCAGTTAAATAGCTTCAAGACTTGCAAACAAAGTCTTCAAGACAAAACAAACAAAACTCAGCCCTTTAAGACGGCTACTACTGCTGATTTTAGCTTTTTCAAGCATGTATGTGTGTGACACAGTGTCCGAAGCCACAGAAACAATTCTATTTGATGTTATCTAGTAATCTAGCACAGTCTTGGGCAATTGTTTTGATTTAGGGGGGGGAGTTAGCATGATGCTAATCGCTGTATATGAGCTTCCATTGCTTGTTAGCTACATTTACTTCACAGATGCAGCTCAAAACTAAAGAAACAATCTTAAGACACCAAATGTCTTGGCTGAGTGACATCTGTGATGAGGGAAACATTTATACATTTGATTATTCATCAAATTATTCCTTTAAATTTGGATAAAATTCCAGGAGAAACTGAGCAGGGAGTCGTCAACGGGAAAAAATGTGTGCTTTGTTGATTTTTATTGTATATATCATCATACTTGTTGTAAAGTATTGTAGCACTACGTTTGTTTCATTATTTTGGCTGGACACGGAAGAGTTAAATTCTTGAAATGCAAAAACAGAAAATAAGCCAGTCAGATTTTTTTTTTCTTTGCAGCATCCAGATAGATACAGCCAAGTAATTCATTGGGCCTTCAGGAGCTGAACTGAGCGTCTACACATCAACAAACATAACATAACAAAAATCAGAACTGACAGTGGATTAAATCAGGTTTCAATTGACCAATGTCTTGAGAGAAGGCCTTCTGGAAGTCCTAGAGATGGCAACCTCGCCATTGCTTTGCACTCACTTGGTACAAATGGAAAACAGCAGCAGCTCTGTCAGGGCTATTTACTGAAAGAGTCACTGTAAATCTGCTATAAAGGAAAATCTAATAAGTTAAGTTAATATTTTAATATATTTCTGTTACAGGCTTCAAAAAATATAGAACGTCTTTCACAAGTTTTAAATGACCACATTTAATCTGGAAAGGATAAAAATGTTTCATGTGAATCACCATTAGCTTAGTGCTAACATACAACTAGAATCCTGTAGGGGTGCCAGCAGAAATTTGGCATGTGAGATTATTTTTGTCTGTTTATGTACGAGTGTGTAAGAATACTCTGTACATAATTTCCAGATCTTATCACCATCCAGCGATATCTGGCCAGGTGTTGTCCTATGATGGTCTTTTTCCTTTGATGGGGTAGCAGAGGAGGGTTGCTAAACTGTGTAGCAACAAATGGGCTGCAGTCAGTACCTTGGCTCAGAGAACGACAAACAGAGAGAGAGAGAGAGAGAGAGAGAGAGGAACGTGTACACCAATTATTGGTGTCTTTATTGGTGATGGGCATACGTTCAAGTCTCCCTTTCACTCTCCACCCCAAAAACCACTTTATGGTGCTGTTTACTAGTTAAAGCCTTTAGAGATCCTTATCCAAAAGCATTTGATTCCCTAGAACTTTGTCCAGCAGTAAGAGGTGCTAAAGAAGGCTTCTGGGATTTTCATGCGCAACAGTCTATAGCATTTACTCAGAATGGTGTGATAAAAAACAACGGAAACGCCTTATTGATGAGGAAGAATGGAATCGAAGCTTGAGGAGGACGGACTACAACAGCAGAAGACCATATCAGGTTCAACTTCTGTCACTCAAAAAGAGAAAGCTAAGGCTGCAGTGGGAACAGGCTCCCCAAAACCGGACAGTTGTATAATGGAAAAATGTAACTTTGTCTGATGAATCTTCGTTTTTGCTGATGGTAGGATCAGAATTTGAATTCAGGGACAGTCCAGGCTGATGAAGGTGTTGTAACGGTGTGGGGAATGTTCTCTTGACAATGGGAGTATTATTATATGTTTTTTAAAGGAAAATATATCAAAACAGCAGATTCTTCATGTTTCAGAATTTCCTGAATGGAATATACAATGACAAGAGCAGTGTATGTGAACTGTCAAGGAGAATTCATTTTTTTTACTTGTTTTCCTATAACAGAGTTTAACAGAAAGATTCTAGCTGTCGTAGCTGACCTAAATCTCCTCATTTGTTTTTCTCAGAAAGAGAAAGCAGGAGACTTTTGGTGAAAACTTTAGAGAACAGTCATAGAGGAGCGGTTTACAGTGGTGGAAGTGGCTGTTTTTTTCTCTGCCACTGTGGCAGCCTAAACATTATGTTTGATGTAATAAACTGAACTATAGGTTTATTCTATAGGTAGTTTAGTGGCTAAAGTAAACAGTGATAAACACTTGAAAGGGTTGCAAGAACCTTTCCCACTTCCCTTAGGAGTGAAGTTCCATAGCAGCTTTCCGTCCCAACCCAACATCCAGCGAATGACAAAGGGATCTTCCTTGCCAGACAAAACACACAGAAGAAAACAAACACTCCCACACCACTCCTGCCAGTCCTGTCCATACATACACTACAGAGCAAGACCACAGAGCGATGTTTATATATTTCAAAGATATTTTACAATTAAATCCATTAGACATCAACTAACACAGCTTGTGTTTACTGAGATCTAATTTAAAAAGGCATTACACCATTTTTGTTTCAGAATTCCCTGCATAATTCAAATGTTACGACATAAACAAATTGTTTAGAATGGTTTAATGTGAAGTACTGCATTGCTGAGAATTTTTTTATAGTGATAGGAACCAGGAGTAATGATTTCTACACAAATGTAGCCATTTTTATTCATTATACAAGTTGACCAGTGAACCTACATGTGTCTTCTGAGTTTGTATACATATGTTGATAATAGTAAATTAATGATAAATCTGAAAAATATACTTTTTTTGTGATTATTTTGCCTGATAACATGCCGATAGTACCTCTCGAGAATTATTAGTCCAGTTAGTAGTCCTTAGTCCTTATTAGTCCTTAGGCCAATACCTCCTAAAACCTATCATAAAACAGTGTCTGACCTCAGGCAGTGTAGTATTCATTAACAATTTCACATAACTCTCTCTGAGGGAGACTGCAGAGTCATTAAACTCTTCACACGCCTGGTTCCTCTCAACACCACTGTGAACAATTCTGACTGCGTCGAGGCAGAATAACTCACGACAAAGAGAGAGTGAGGCTTTAAAGTTAGAGTTGTAATCCTAAAATGTGGTCAAAGAGCAGGCAAAAGTCGAATCTAACAAAGACAAAAGACACAAAAGGCAAACAACGTCCAAAGGGCAAAGGCAAAAAAGGGCAAAAGTCAAAATAGCAAAACAGAGTCAGAACCAGAAAAGTCACAGAAGTCAGAAGAATAACACTCAATAGCTCTTGCAACAAGCAGCAACACCTTGCATGGAACTAGTCTAAAAGCCCGGACTTTATACTAATCGAATCATAAGAGAACAGGTGTGACAAGTTAATATGTGTGTAATTGGAGCAAGATGGAGGGCTGAGAATCATGTAATCTCCCTGGGGATTCTGGGAAATGGAGTCTCTAGAGGCCTCTGAGCCCGAGGAATGTGTAACACTGACTTGAATGTTTCTCTAGCATATCACATTTATTTAC
The DNA here is from genome assembly GCF_015220715.1 of Pygocentrus nattereri. Classification (NCBI taxonomy): domain Eukaryota; kingdom Metazoa; phylum Chordata; class Actinopteri; order Characiformes; family Serrasalmidae; genus Pygocentrus; species Pygocentrus nattereri. Next base: position 7,645,195 of record NC_051215.1, read on the forward strand.
ATATTATCTGTTTAATTATGCAGATATTTTCAGTGGAACCCCTATTAATAAATGATTTTTGTTCTAGAATGTTCTGTTGATTTGTAGAGATGTTCGTTTCCTCTAGCAGACGAGAAAAGCTTGCACTCTTTATTAATAACAGTTGATTATATTAAAAGAATTTATTGGCTAATGAGCTTACTGAGGCCAGCCTAATGCAAACAGTTGATTGTGAAGTCTGAACATAATGTACACAAACTTTATGCGCAAGGCAGAATATTGTATTATTTGAGATGTTAATATTTTAAAGGGAATTCTGTCAATTTTTCACAATTACTGCATAATTCATCACTGAAGTCATTGAGATGTAAACAGTGATTCAGAATGGTTGGATGTGAAATTGTTCATTGCAGGGAAACCTATTACAGTGGTTGTGATGCACACTTCAAAAAGATGGTTCCTCAAGTGTTCCTTATTAAAGAACATGGTTCTATATAGAATAATGAACAATCAAAGAACTCTTCGCATGATAGAAGTGAACATTTTCTTCAAAGTGATTGAGAATGTCCTGTACATGGTTCTATATAGAACCTTTTTGAAAAGGAATCTAAATATTACCAAAAAGGGATCTTCTATTGTCAGAAACTTGACATCCTAACAATAGAAGGACCCTATTTGGTACTATATAGAACCAAACACAACTCATTCTCCAACAAACCCTTTTTGATACAAAGAACCATTAAATCATGGATTGGTAGAACATCCCTGTTCAGGCTTATAAATATTATAATATATAATATATTAATAACCTTTTCATGTAATATCTCTCTGTGAGGGAGGTTTTATAGGTCAGACATCTGGTGCCTCACCAAGAAGTGGAAAATACTGCCTCAGTAAGTGTCTCTAAAGCGGAGCATTTCACATTCAACCACTCTCAGTGACTTTGTTCACATACTAACCATGTAATTATTAAGATAATTTGAAAAAATTGCTAGTGGCAGAAGATATTTCCTTACAGAGATTCGGTATTGATGCAAAAGCCTAGATAAACTCTTCTGTTCTGTGTTAATAAACATATTACTGTCCATTATTTATTGAAAGAATCAAATTCGCAAAGTCAGTGTTGCTTCCACATTTTTTGGCCTGTAGTGTACAGACTTATATAGAGCAGTTAGCCAAAGCCTGGCTGGAGATGACCTTCTGATTGTGCTGTGGTGCATCCGTTCAGCGTTATGACTATTGTTCGACGAAACCTCTGTGGGTGTTGAGGACGAAGAAGGAGAATAGCAGTGTCCATTCTGTCTGTGTAAGACTGACCAAGCGCTGACCAAAACCAGCAGCGTGATCAAAGCCAGCGTCCCACTTCTGGCCACACATCCTGGGTCAGCAGGAAGCTGTGCTCTTGGAGGCTGCTTCGTCCACAATAGTCTGGGTTTCTTGTCTTTCACATGTGATGTACGTTCATGGCTACGGCGGCTTTCACTTCCCAGGAGAAGTTGTTTTCTACGTGACGCTGGATTGCAGGTTTTTGTAAGATGCCGCTAGCGGATTATAGGTTTCCCGCAAAGATTATAGGTTTGCGTGTGGATGGGAATTGGGGTTTTGTTGTCTTATAGAGTGACAACTGACCAAGTAATGAATAGCTTGGCACTGCCTGAATAAACTAGCAATCATTTCAGTTCTTTTGAAATTTGGTCTTTTGATTGGCATGTAAACTGTTGCACAGCGATGTTTGCTTGTCAATAAGCTATATTTTTGGGGGCCTGTGGGAAAATAAAAGAAGGGACATAAGAGGAGAAGATGGAGTAGGATGGTTAAGAAGAACGCAGAAAAAATGGAGCAATTTTAAGGGCATTTTCACCGATTTCTCAATATTTGTGCATAATTCATCTCAATCATTGTGAACAAAGTCACTGGGTAGTTTGATGTGGAATGGGCGTTTGTAGACAAATTCAGATTTCTTTAGGAAACTGGAGTCATGATGTCTACAAAGCACACAAAGTAAAATATATCCATTTATTTACTATCCAAAACAATTAGTGCAGCTATGTGTGTCTTTTGTATTGTTGACATTAAAATTATGGAAAATCTGAACAAAGAAGCTTCACTTGGGTGGGCTCTGTTTTGCCTAGCAATGCCCTCCATGTACCTCTCTGCCATTCATTAATTAAACACTGCCATGACAAGCATACAAGACGTGGCCATGCAAAGTAACTCTTGGGTGGTGCCGTACTCCTAGGTTAAAAAAAGCACTGTTGCCATTGCTGTTGTTGATGTTATTAGGATAGTCGTGTTGTTTGGAGTTACTGTGACCGAGGAGTGGGGGTTTGCAGTGTGTTGAAGTGTACACCCTCCTGTGTTAGCTCTCTCTGGGGTTGAGTTAGCGCTGGCCTGGGCATTTCTTCCTGCCTGATCAAGGGCCTGTTCAAAATGAAAGAGCATTCATCTACATGTGGCATGTTTTCCATGTCTTCTTCTACACTGACACTACAATATGTTTTACACCTAAATGTTATTGCACAACTACTGTAAACCAATGTCTCAGGCATTAGGCAATGTATTCATAACCACTTAATGTAATAACTTTCTGTGAGGGAGCTTCTAGAGACATTAAACCATTAAGCTTTTAGAGGCATTAAAAGAAGTCTGGTTCCTATCACCACCACTAGACTTGATCATTTCCAAACGGAAAGTGAGGAAGAAATATAGAGTGAGGAGAGCTTTAAGCCACACTCCTAACACTCCTAATCTCTCTACGGTTTCCTGAGCGCTTCGGCCTCGTCCAGAACCTCCTGAATCTTTCTCACTCCATAGGCCTGGCCGTGCCTGACGAGCACGGATGCGGTTGATGCAGCTGTTATGATGGCTGCAGAAAGCCATATGTAATTTGTGTGTTTGGAGAGAGAGAAAGAGAGATCAGAGAGCATGGGAGAAAGGCACTACCGTCCACCTCCTGTTTTTGTTACTCTTTCCATCCCTTAACAACAGGACTCTCATCGTGATTGCTATAATTCTGACCAAAACAACTCATAGCCATGTTGTCACACAGAGAAAAAACAAAGCATATGCACCATCAAATCACCCACAAATGCTGTGTTTGCAGGTGTGTCGATCGCTGGAATCAAAGGATGTTTATGTTGGCATGCAAACAATAACAAGAATGACGAAACTTCTTAGGTTATCATGTCTTGGTGATAATTGAGTTAAGTCCTGGATCCCAAGTGTTTCAAACTCAGGCCCTGTTGAGAGGAGATTGTGTGTTTGCCACAGCCATCCAACTTGCCTCACTTTGTTGGGTGGGTAGGATAGCCAGGCCTCTCCTCCATCAGTATGCCAGCCAATGCAGGTGTCCCTTAGCTGATGTAACAGAATTAGCAGTTAGCGTTCTCCTACAAAAGTGTTACATCACCACAATTGGAAACGATGCGGTGGAGCTTGAAATGACTAAAATGAAGCATACGCCAGCCTTCATCCTCTCAGCTTAGTAGAAGACCTAACTAGCAGGATTGGGATAGTGTACTGGTTAACACCTCTGCCTTCTACACTGTAGACTGGGGTTCAATCCCCCATCAGGGCAAGCACCCTACACTATACCAATAAGAGTCCTTGGGCAAGACTCCTAACACCACCTTGGCCTACCTCTGTAAAATGACCAAATTGTAAGTCGCTCTGGATAAGAGCGTCAGCCAAATGCTATAAATGAAGCAGGGAAAATTAGACATGATTCACCCCCTCCCTGCCTTGATTTTTTTTTTTTATACAAAGTTTTAGTGTTTCCATTTACAATGTGTATTTGCACATAATAATTTGATAATTGCAGATAATCTTTAGTAAATTGATAATAAAACGTCTTTCTTAATACACAATATGCACCTCTAATGTTGCTTAGCAGCTCGATGCTACAGATCGAAGAGGTAGCACATGATCTGAAATAAAAAATTTTTTGCACAGTTTTCCTTTTGTACATGTCCATTTGCATGTAAATATTTATTTGGGAGTTTATGTGCCTCCGAACTGCACATAATATGGTGATTTGTTTCTGTTTTCATGGTGGAAATAAGTGTTTACTGTTTTGTGTTTACTCTTTCCTGGGCAGCTCTTCTCTATCTGGCTCTGTTTCTGTGCATGGGCAGATGTACAAAAACACAAGAAATCAAGGTAAGGGTGCACAGGCACCGAACTAATTCTCAACTTTGCTATAATTTTCTGCAGATACACTAAATAGGCAAATAAGTGGACACCCAGTCCAGGGGTTTCAGCGAGACCCATGGCTAACAGGTCTATGTAATCAAACACATAGCCATGTGCCATTTTCTGTTGCATCATTCAGTAGAGTTCCAAACTGCCTCTGGAAGCAACTTCAGCACAAGAGCTGTTCATCACGAGCTTCATATAAAGGGTTTCTTTTGCCGAGCAGCTGCACACAAGCCTACGATTTACACCTGGAGTGGTGTAAAGCATGCCGTCACTGGACTCTGGAGCGTGGAAACATGTTCTCTGAAGTGATGAATCACGCTTCACAATCTGGATGAATCTGGGTTTGGTGGATGCCAGGAAACTGCCACCTCTTGAAATGCATAGTGCCAACAGTAAAATTTGGTGGAGGAGGGATAATGGGCTGGGCCTGTTTTTCAGAGTTTGGGCTTGGCAATTTAGTTCCAGTAAAGGGTAAAGTTAATGCTACAGCATACAAAGATATTTTAGACAATTATATGCTTACAATTTTGGGAATGGCCCTTTCCTGTGCCATCTTGACTGTTCCCCTGTACACAAAGCAAGGTCCATAAAAACATGGTTTTAGGAGTTTGTAGTGGAGGAACTCCAGTGATCCTGAACACCATTCGATGAATTGGAAGGTCATTTGCAGACCAGGCCTTCTTGTTCAAATTAGTGCCTGGCCACACAAATGGTCTTTTGACTGGGTATGAATTTTCACTAATACACTCCAAAATTTCCCAGAAGATAGGAGGTTGGTATTGCTGCAGAAAAAAAGGGAGAAAGGAGGAGGGACTCAATAATAATAATAATTCCCATGACTATTAAGGTTATATTTAGAAAACCTATTATTAACACTGCATTTTATAACTAATACTGAACAGAAAAATGAGAATATGTTTACCCAGTAGCTGATGCAGCTAGCCATGTTGCTTAGCAACCATTTTTATTGATTCATATCTGGCACCCACCCTGTTACCCCACTGAAATGGCTTCAGTCTGACCCTTCTTTGACCCTACCAGTCTAACTGTATGGTCAGAATGGATCACACCTTTGGCTTTTCATATTTTAAGCCAGTTGCACATTTGGCCAGTCATTACTGTTACCAAAAAATGGCGCTAATGTCTATTTAATAGTATCAACCCATACTGAAGGTCTGATCCCTGCACTTTGCCGTATGGTCAGATTCTGACCTCTCTTTGGCCACTGTGGCTGAATAACAGGGAGCCTCATTGTCTTCCGCTGTGACTCTTCTGTCTCTAGCAGCTTGGCCATGGCGTGTGCCTGACCACAAGAGCATCAGGAAAGAGCTCCTCGCTACTTATGGACAAAGCCAGGGGTCATGACCGCATCCTTGCCCAGAAGGACCTGTGGCCTGCCCAGTAGGCTTACACCCCTGCACAGCTGGAACATTTTCCCTGGATATTTGGCCTTCAACCTCTGACCTTGAACTTGACCTTGATCTGTGTATCTCAACATGGGCTGACCCATCCATGACCCTTGAAGATCAAGACCACTGGACTGAGAGGGGGCGTGGCTGTAATGGCATTGATTAGGGCAGGGCAGTGTGTTGTTCTGCGATTAGTCTTTCTTCTATGCCGCTGCTGAAAAGATGGATGAAGGTGGGGGGACACAAAGTGGTCCTCTGAAGTGAAGGGGCAGGGTGTGAGATGACGGTAATGATTTTTAAAGATCCCTGTGCAAACTGACTGCTGGGCTTAGAAATATAACTCCTTCACCTCTGGTGTAAAACTGTCATCAGAACACTTGTGAAAATACAGGATTGTCAGTTGTGGTGAATTGTAAATCTCTGGAACAAGAACCTCCACTGTTTATATCAGTATTTTTCATTCTTTCTCCCGGAGATCCAAAACACAGCACGTTTAGGGCCAGAGATATGGTCATGAGAAGGCTAGGTACAAAATGTGCCCTGTAACACAGTTGAAATTGATCTGTTCACTTTTCAGAAGCTGTAGCTGTTTGTGCAAACTCTGAACAGGACAGCGTATTATTTGGGCTGTGCTTATGGAGCGCAGAGTTTAAAATCTGGCATAAAATACTAGAGCAAAATGCAAGTCTAGTGACAAACAAGTAACAATGGGCCTCATTCACCAACCGTTCCTAAGAAGAAATTTCTTCTTTAAACTCATTTAGCTTTTACGAAGATTCTTAGGTTAGAACAGAATCTACCCACACTCAGGAGCACAAAGGTGTAAACAATTCTGTGGTTTAAGAACACATCATGAATCTGACATAGACCCTTTTTAAACACATTTCAGAAAATTTAAGGATTATAAGTAAATGAGGCCCAATCTTAGGTGTTCGTCCCACTAAAACATTCTACAAGGGGTTTTCTAAAACAGCCTTTAAAAACAAGTTATTCAGTTTTATTTCTTTGGAGATTAGATGTAATATAATCCACTTGCATTAGGAAGGGAAGAGCCAAAGGAAAATTCATGAAAAAACAGGAGTTTCCAAAACTGATCTGAAAAAATCCACAGGAGTTTCTGTCCATCCTTCCACTATGAGAAGACAACTCAGCGCTATGGGTCTGAAAATATGTGTAGGAACTAGAATACAAAAAATACAAAAAGAACATTTGCAAATCAAACAAAGAAGCTGCTGGTATTCCCAGAGCAATGGCCTGACCACTCCAGAGTCCGGAACCCAACATCAGTCTGTATTCTGAGCTCTGGGGTAGTCGACCATACTCAGTGATGTTGAGCACACCATAGTCCAGAACTCAACATTATTGTCTAGGGTTGGGATTACTTGAGTCATAAGAATCAGAAAATGAAACTAACTTCCAAGACTGAACTTGGAAGTTCAGCTCTGGAAAAATATCCCTGCAGATTTCTTCGAAAGCAGAAAGCAAGTCTCCTGAAAAAAATGGAAGCTGTAATAAAGACACACTAAATAAATGAAGGAGGGTTGGACTCTGACGTTTTGCACAGTACTGTGTATGATGGAAATAAGCCTAAGTTACATTTTCTAATTTCAGGCCTGTCTCACTCACACCACCTCTGTGTGAGTGACAGGGCAGTCTGACAGCCACAGTTTGCACACTTTAGCGAATAGCGAAAGAGAGTTGCATTGATTTATCCTTGGCAGTTTCCTTACTTGTGATTGGGCAATCATTTCAAGCCTGTAGATCTACAAGAAAATGCTTATGTAGAGCAGAATTTTTAAGTAGTATTTCATTTGATAACAGGCATAAATTAAAGTTTATTCATGTTTCTGGTCGATTTCATTGGTTTGTGTGGTTTATTTTCTTTAAAATATGCCCAATATTTGGGATTCACAGCTCACTGCTCTTGCAGACTGTGTGTGAACACTTTAACCCTTTAACACAGTGACCAAAATGAAAAGCAAGATTTCACAGTGTTGCTGCTCTGAAGTGTTTCATTCTATTAGCAATGCTTTTCTATGGAGACTTATACAAGCTTTGTGTGTGTTAATGTAAGTCAATGGAACCAGACTTTTTTCCAAGTCATTTTGGGTCCTTTCTTGTAGTCTGTTCATCATGAAATTTACATATAATGTAAAGGGTAATAAGTATTTTCAAATTATGTCAAAAACTGAAAAAACGTCAAAAATGGAAATTCGAGGTTTTCTTCCGACAACAACGATATGCTATGTATATAGTGGAGGCAATGACGTTTATAGTGTGTGCAGACCAAACTATTGTAATTAGCTACAAGCTGACTGCTGATTTAATTACATATACATTTTCCTTTTCTGTACTATGATGACATATCATAAGATTATTTATAAAATAATAGAAAAATAGATTGACGTAAGAAAGAAGCCGGAGTAAACATTTAGTGTACCTTAAACGCCGAGGGAAGTCCTACATCAGTACCTGGTTCTGTTCCTAACAGCAGAAGTCAATGTTGATTAGGAGTTCTAAGAGGGCAACAGGGGAAAATAAATTCCTCTCACTGTTACAGTGACTGTCTGAATGTGTCTGAATGACAGGCTGTAATGTAAAATGAAGTGAATGGCACGTAGTCTCCAGAGAACTCTACCTTAATGGGACTCTGCTGGACATTAGCACAAGCTATCACTGACAGTGTGCATTAATATTTTAAAGCACACACTGCGACAAATGTGTTTATGAGCTCTCTGGCAGTAACTGAAGTGAATAGAAGTGAAAAAAGACTTCATATGTACAATGTACAGCAACAGTGTGTTAGTAATAGACATGCAAAATGACATACTTGCTTTCTGCAAAGAATTTTAACATTTGGTACCCACACTTCTCAATAACAATACTGGAGGTTCAGGCCAAATTTAATTCCTAACTGACTTAATGTATAACATTAATGTGACCACAAGCGGTGATGTCACATTTACAGAAGAGGAATATACAGAAAACAAAGAGGTACAGTGTTAAAGTGTTTAGATGGTAAACTACTACGACTATTAGTATTACTTATACTAATATTACTGCTACTAGTATTATTACTATTACTATTCCTATTACTACGACTATTACTACTATTATTACTAATACTATTACTTACTACTACTACTATTACTACTACAACTACTACTACTTACTAATACTACTATTACTACTACTACTACTACTACTAATAATAATAATAATAATAATAATGATAATAATACGACTTTTTTACTGATTTTAGTTGACTAAGTTGAGTTAGTTTTTACTGTGTTGTTCTTCTCCTACTCTCCTTCCTTTCTCTAATTTTTAAATATATTTAACATGACCAACAGCTGCTAGATGTAGTAGTAACTAAAATTCATTCTATGATGAAAGCCTGCTGTGGTCCTGAATTGTTGTAGTGATTATATTCTCTTCAACATATTCACAAAAATTCTGGACATGTTAAGGTGACAGTGCAGTGCTGTGCATTCCCGCCATCCACTGCACAAGTAGCCAATCAAAAAGTGATTTTAATGGCTTGCATGGCATAACATAGCAGTGTGCAGATTGATCATTGCTCTGCAGTTGTATTAAAAAAGAACCAAGTAATTGTGGCATGTACAAATGATTGGACACCATCGAAATAACTTGTTAGGCCTTAATCAACTGGTTAGGCAGTTTAAGAATTGTGATTCAGAATTATCAGATGATGATAATTCCAGAGTGTAAGTCCTAGCTGTTACACTAAAGTATCATGGGCTCCTCTAAGCAGCTGGCTATGGAGCTAAATTATAATCTAGTTGATGGGAAAACTGTCAAAGTGCTTCCAGCTTGCTGTTTCCACTGTCTGAAATATCATTAAGAATGCCAGTTAAGGGGAAGTGTGGAAGTTAAGGTATATCTGGAATCTGGAAGAACAAAAAAAACCCTCAGATAGGCAAAGAAAAACCCCCATATGAGTGCAAAGATCCTGCAGGAAGGTTGATGATGCAGGAGTGGTGGTGCCCCATGCACCACAGTGGTGTTCACAATCATCAACAGTGTGCTCGGAGAAAAAAGAGTAGCATTTGATGAAAAGAACACTTTGGCAACTGACTTACACATCACTTGAAATCTGTGGATATATCTTAAATATGCTGTGCATAAAACAGGCAGCCTAACAACGTTGCAGAACAAGAAGCATTCTGGGCAAAATTCATAAAGTATGAATGAAAGCGCTCCAAGATGACTACAAAAGGCATTTGTGAGCTCTAATATCTACCAAAGGGGGTGTTGCAAAGCACTGGCTTAGTATTATGTCCCAACTTTTGTGCTAGTGTTTTAGTTACGTTGCTATATGGTAGATAGACTAGTCTTGCCAAATGTGATCTGTTGAGCTATAGTCCCACTATCTTCACTACTTCAGACTAAACTATAATGCCGCCATGAACTCCATCTCTGTGTCTCCACGCCAATACGTTCATGTGCATCTTCAGAGAAGTATAAATCAGCCTGTTTGACACCCTTCGCCCCCTCCTACTGTGCGGTTCTGCAGGAAAAGGATTGCGTCCTTCTGCACTAGATCATTGTTGGCTCCCAGAGCAGATGTGTCTGGGATGATCACAAACAGCGCCAGTACCAGCTTTACCAGAGACGAAGACGGCCCGGCAGACGCGGCAGCTAATCGCTTCCAGAAGTTCCACTTGATGATGCGGGCTTTAACAGCTGAACTTATTTTTCACATCAGTGACATGCAGCGGCCTCCCCCAGGAGAAACATCACTTTTGATCCAATTAACACCATATGCCTCCCAGATAAACTGAGGAAACAAAACAGGAGAGGAAGTAAATGTATGCATATGTGTGTATACTTGTTTTTATACCTTTATCCTGACTTGTTCCTCACTCTGTAAAAAGTCCATGGTTCTATTTCTTTAAAAAATCCTTATTGCACAGATGGAACATGTAGTATGGAGCACAGTATTATGGAAATGTTTAGACACCTGACAGAGTAAGCGTTTATTTACTGAAAAACACCACTATTAGAATGAATACACATAACATTAATAGAATAAGTAGTACTTTCATATATCAGTGTGATTGTTTAACCATTCCCAAACCTCTCCTTGAGGCAGCCCAGTATTACCTGTAGTCATCATCCAGTGTTTGGTTTGGCTTATCTTTATTTCTTTTTGTTGATCAAGTATGCTGGTGATGGAATTAAACCCCTTATATAGCCATGGGCCCCAGGTTTTATTACAATTTATATAACCTAAGAATAGTTCAAACAGTTTGCATTAGAGTCCCTATAGTTACTGACTAATAAGCCTTAGTCATAAGCCTGGGATTTTAAGAGGTTAACACTTCTATGTGATGGCTGGGGGTGTTGAACAGAAATCTGGAACCAAGCTTTGTTCTTCTTTGTTCTTTATTCTAGCTCACACAACATCAACTGCTGAATTACTGCTATGTTTAGTGTATTTATATTTATTCTAATGATATGTGGTGGTTTGAATTATTATAAATGGCACAGTGCATTGCACAATAGAATACTGCACACAATATGGGACATATTATCATTCTTATTATTAAAAATGCACATTTAATTACATTGATATTTTTTAGATATATAATACTATGTCCCATGTGCATTACGTTTAATATATCGCCACTGACAGTTTTACCTATGAAGTATATATCACTGTTGTCAGAACAAAACCTCATATCTCCAAAATGCTAATTTTACAGGACAGGGAAAAAACATGCTTTACATTTATTGTAAGTCAGTGGAACCAGAATGTTTTCCAAGTAATTTGGGTTGTTTCTTTTGGTCCATTCATCATGACATTTACACACAATGTAAAGGACAACAGGCACCAACAATGGAGATAAGAGGTTTTGTTCCGACAGCAGTGATATATATATCTGTTGTCAGAACAAAACCTTGTATCTCCAAAATGGTAACTTTACAGGAAAAGGAAAAAACTTACATTAACTTCAATGTAAGTCAATGGAGCCAGACATTTTTTACAAGTAATTTTGGGACATTTCTTTTGGTCCATTTGTCATGAAATTTACACACAATGTAAAGGGCATCAGACATTTTCAGATTATGCCAAACTCTGTGTGTGTGTGTGTGTGTGTGTGTGTGTGTGTGTGTGTGTGTGTGTGTGTGTGTGTGTGTGTAAAACAGATATGTAGACCCAATGTGCCCGCATTATAAAAGCACAAGTATATGTGTGATTATGTTTATTTGTGTGCCTCTGCATATGTGTCTTCTTCCTTGCTTACTGCTTTGATCAGTTCGGCTCTTTCAGGCTTGTCTGGAAAATGGTGGTGTGGTCTGATTGTTTGTATGTGCATGTGTGTGGGTGTGAGGATATGTGTGTAAGATAGCGTCTGGTTCCAGGCTTTTGCGGTGCAGTATAATGGAGGAGAACAACTTTTTTTCTTTTATTTTTTAGAAAAGCTGGCTTTTCTGTGACTTCACAGAAGAAAGATGAGTTGGAGATACGTTGCCACATGGACACGTTTACTGAGAATTGACAATAGCAAAACCACAGAGTTTTGGCTAAAAAAAAAAAAGATTCCCCTGAACAGCCCCCCAACCCCCCCCCCCCCCCTTCTCTCCAATGCTCAGAACTTTTATTTCGATGTTGGATCTCTCATTGTTTTTGCTCTATATAAACTGGCCCATGTGCAAAAAGATTTCTGCTATGGTTTCGCCTTGGTGTCACGCTGAAATCCTCACACAAGCTAAACGATCTGCTGGCACTGCAGGGAATAGGGTATATGTAATCAAGACACAACCCAGGCTCTAACGGTGCTCTGCCAATGGAAAAAAGATTCACAGCAATCAACAAATAACCTGAACCACAACCTCTATCAGTGGAAAATAAAAGAGTCTGCTTTTTTCAGCTTTGTCTTGATTTTAGTGAAAAAGTCATGAAGTTGTCTGTTTAAGAGCAGAGATATCACAAGACATGTACTGTATATGCTGCTGTGGCTGTGTCTGATCTTTTATCAGAGAACATTTGTACTGTAGCAGTTGCGGTTTTATGGAATAGATAGTTCCGGTTTGAAAATCTGATTGGCTGCACTGCACTGAAAGCTTTGTAAAATATATAGATATACACACACATTTGACCACCCATGATCACGCTATAGTATTATTGAGCTACTGTTGCTATTAAAAATTAACAGCTTGGTGGTAGAATTGTTTATCACATCATTATTCATAATAATGATGTTAGTGTATATAAGTGTGTTGTATATGTCTCCGTTTTCTAAAAGCAATAAATCACTTAAGGCCATGCATTGCAGTGAGTTTGATAAATGTTTTGGTAAATGGTTTATCAGATCTACATTTCACTGAGAACAGAAAAGTAAATAATATACATTTTTTAAAATGCTGTTCATTTCTCACTACTCCAATCTGGGGTGTAGCCACAGGGTGCCTGGGTAGTCATAGGCCTTCTATTTTTAAGCCAGCATGCCCCCAAACTTCTAACCGCTAAAACAAATGCGCTAATGCCAATGAAAGTATTACAAATTGTAAAATCATAATGGGTAAAGATGCTATGATAATTTTTTACAGCTGTGTCTACATCTAGTGCTATAAAGGGTAGGATTACCACTGTAGTATTCCATCAGTTGTTATAGTAACTGAGTAGCCAGTTAAATGAGATAAGCAATCATGTGTTGTGCATCATCTTCACTGTTACCTTGAGTTTATGATAATGGTGGGGGATTTTCTAATAATTTAGCTATAATGAAGTTGGGTAGTGAGTGGTCATTATCCTCACTGTATCAATGTCTTTCCCCTTCAACATGAAACCGAAATGAAATTCTACACCACTGGCTAAAACATATTGGACATCTTTCCACTCACACTTTTCAAACTGCTGGCAGAACAACAAATGCACAGAACAACAAATCCCATGCTGTCTATGAGATGAGACAGGACAGCTAACCTGTGACTATGTTGTGCAAAGGCATCGGAACACCTGAAGTCTTCCAGTTTACAGTTGCACCATTCCACGATTTCAGGTCCACACATCTAACCCTTTAAATTGAACCAAGACTCTTCTTCTAAAGAACATAAGAAAGAACTTCTGAAAATAGCCAAGATGCTGAGACATTGGCCATTTCATCAGCAGCTCATGAGTTGTGTCCCTGGCGATGCCATGGTGCAAGACCAGCCAACACAGGTGTCTGTCAGCTGATGTAAGAGAATTTTCTCCAAGTGTACTGAGTCCAATTACTCTCCCAGCTTGGCAGTACTGTGTAATGGTGGGCTCCATATGGAGCCATTTCATGTTAAAATGGTTCTTTGTATGGAGAAAGAGTGTTGTATATGCGTTTTTGACATAGTAACAATAAAAGAACCCTTTTCAGTTTTATACAGTACCATACACAACACATTTGCCATCAATCTGAAGAACAATTGCTCTACATCGTTACTAAGGAACCCTTGAAGAACCATCTTTTTGAGACTATATTATGTTTAGCCATGTTACTACAGTGACAGAAACCACATGTGTGAGTCTACCTGAGGTCACTCAATGTAATTTAAAGGAAAGGTGTGGTGATTGAGGCATACAGTTTGCACAATGCTAACTTTAATCACTTGTTAGCTGCATTAACCTCATAGCTAGGAGGGAAGGAAGGAAATCTCTGTCACCTAATATGCCCTGGATGAACATTTAATATCATTTTTTGATTTCTTCAAGGTAAATTTGATTCGTCAGTCATACTGACACACATTCCTTAGCATGTTGTTTAAGGATTGCTGGGTCAAAATGTAAGCAGTCTTAGAGATGCTTATGCTAATGCCGGCATCACGGTGGGCTTAGAACAGGGGGGAAAGCCGAGGCCATCATCAGCAATCATCCTCATTGATTTATTAATGTCAGCGCAGCCTGCGCCACTAATAGAGTTTAGATCCAGGAAGTGAGTTAATGTAGCTGACAGCGATACAGGAATGTAATATCCCTGGTGTGCAGAATTATGACTGCTTTCTATCTGTGCTGTCAGCGAGTGGACGGAATAAATCAATGGGAGCTTGAATGCGCCCCACTCACTGCAGCTTAGCCAAGATAGGCTAGCGATTTCTTTATGAATTTAGAAGCTTAAGTGTTTCTCCAAAAGTAATAACTTTTTAGGTCGTACATTGCATAAACACGATGAAATCTGAAATCTGGAACCTTTTTTTTTTTACATGTTTTGTTCTCTCTTTTTAATGTAAATACAATTTCATGTTTGTTGTTGCTGGATTTTACCAGTTTATTCTGCTGAGATGGCATACTCATACCATTTTGAGCAAGTCTGAGAGATTCCAGAGCTGGAGTTCAAAAAACTTCGAGCAACCATGCAAGACCTGGTAGACCACCAAAACTGTCACAATCAGATAAACAGCACTTACAGCTTTCATCTTTGAGACAGATGAAAAAATCAAGCTCCACTCTTCTTTAGAAACTGAAGAATCCACAGGTGTTTCTGTCCATCCTTTCACTGTGAGAAGACAACTCAGCACTATAGGTCTTAAAGGATGTGAAGCTAAAGAAGTTGTTAAAAACAAAATTCTGGTATTCTCAGAAGAATGAACTGGCCACCCCAGAGTCCAGATCTCAACATTATTGGTGTATATGTTTGGGATTACTTGGATTGTGAGAACCAACTTCTAAGATCGAAGTTGGGAAGTGTGGATAAATATCTCTGTAAATGTCTTTGAAAACTGGAAAGTGAGTAATGAAGGTGAGGAGTGAACATACTAAATAATGAAGTATATTATGATTAGTTGTTGACGCTTAACTGTAATTTTATTGCTGAATGTTTTATGCTTTTTTCATATGATGTGACACTGTACATGTACCCTATGCCACCCCCTTCCTTATACAGATTGCCAGATCAACCTGCAAAATGTATTTCATGTGGTAACAAGTAAATTAACTAGTTTTGTTCAACCTAAATAAATAATTTGAATTAATGATTTTTTTCAATCAGTGATGTTTTTTCGTTGAATGAAACTAAACAAGTTCAGTTGCTTGTTTGCATATTTTTAGCATTTAAATTTTTTTTTAGGTTGATCTGACAAGCCATTTTTTACAGTGTGGACACACACACACACACACACACACACACACACACACACACACACACACACACACACACACACACACACACTCCACGCAGCGTTTACCCTACTGTACTGACTGCCACCCAGACAGCCGAGGTGTGTGGGCCAGAAAAAACACCTCTCTCAAACACACACATGCACACGCACACACACACACCCACCCACACACACACACACACACACACACACACACACACACACACACACACACACACACACACACACAAACACTACAATAAAGGAAAGTAGGAAAGAGAGAAAAATAGATGCTTAACAGAAATTAACTGACTGTAAAGTGAATTAAATAAAAGTGGAAAAGGAAAAGTTAAAGACAGTAAGGGAAAGTATTAGAGTTTAAAGATGTGGTGGACGAGAGACGCACACACAGACAGACGCAATGTGGAACTAAATGTCCAGATCCGTGTGGTTAGCCAGGGGAAAAAGTCTCTCGTTTTTGATGGCTAATAAATGCATGAGTTCTACATTTATTTTTGCCTCTTTCATCATGAGATGCATTGCTCAGGTTGCCAAGGTCTTCCACAAGTTTCCTGGCGGCTCCACCAAAAGACACGCGCAGCAAAATAAATACGGAGCTGTTAAAAGCACCCTCGCTTTAAACAACTTCCTCCCCTGAACGCAAAGCTGGAAATGAGAGATTAGTGATAAATATTTGGTCTAAAATTGACTTTTGTCTAAAGGTTCGGAGTGTGTCATCATGTCTGGGTGTAGCCGCAGTAAAACTGAGCTAAGATTCTCCTGGAGCATTTACACTAATGTAGCATTGGCATGGTAGCATGTGTGGTGCTTATGTTAGTGTATCAGACACAGTGGTGTTGCTGGGTTGAGAGTGGTCCACCACCCAGTAATATCCTGTCTTTTTGGTTTGCAACCAAAACCTGACCATTGGTGAAGGGCTGGTGAAGGTTTCAAACCTTCCATCTTAACTGATGCTGAAAGATGGATGAAAACCAAGTCCTGGGCCATATACTGGTTTGTCTGGTTTAAATTCTTCCACAGGGATGAGTTTGTCATGACTGTAATACTGGTATGCTACAAAGAAGAAGAAGAGCAGATATTGCATTGTATAAACAATGCAAACCACACTAACGTTAGCCTGGTAGCTTGACGCCAGTATATGTTTCTCCAAAACTTGTATGTAATTCCACATTAAAGGTACCATCACAGATGCTGGCTGTTGAACTGTGCACTGATAACAAGCCGGATGATTCCTCTTGTCTTTAACCCAGAAGACATCCGTGACTTCCTAAAAGAATATCAAATTTTGACCTCAGGACACTTGAGCTCAGGCCCAGAGAAGGTGGCAGTGTTTCTGAATTGTGTTTATATATGGTTTCTTCTTTGCATGGTACAGTTTAACTTGCATTTGTGGATCCAGACAATGGTTTTCAGAAGTGTTCCTCAGCCCATGCCATGATTTTCAATACAGAATTTAATGCAGTGCTGCCTGAGGGCCTGAAAATCAACACCATCCAATAATGTTTTTGGCCTTGTCATACAAATATTTCTCCAGATTCTCTGAATCTTTTATTGATTGATATTGATATGACATTATGTACAGTAGATGATAAAATCCAAAGGTCCTTTGCTATTTTAGGTTGAAAAACATTATTCTCTAATTGTTGCACTGTTTGCCCACATTGTTTTTTTGAACCGCTCCCCATCTTTACGTATACTTATGCTTATACTTATGAAATACGTATGCTCATTTATACCCAGTCATGTTACTGACCTGTTGCTATTAACCTAATTAGTTGAGAGATGTTCTCCAAGGTGTTTTGCTGCATTACACAACTTTCCAGCATTGCCTCTCTCACAACATTTTGTCATATATTTAAAAAAAACCTCATTTTTCAGTTTCAACATTTGATATGTTGTCTTTGTACTGTTTTTAATTAAACATAGGGTTTAAATGATTTGCATATCATTGCATTGTTTTTTTATTTACATTTTACACAGTGTCCCAATGTTTCTGGAAACAGAGCTGTAAGTAAAATGGCTATATTTGTGCTATAGACATCAACCCAAGTACCTACCACTGTAAAGAATACTGACCCAGCAAACTTATTTACAATGAACCATTTCACATCATACCACTTGGAATGACTTTGTTTACACCGTAACAATGAAATTGTGCAGAAACCTTGCAAATTTTGTGCTAACGCTCACCTATAACTTTTCACTTACAGGCAAAATAAATATCTAATGACATAGATACACACCCTGACTAATATATTTTGACAAAAACTGGCTGTATAGCATGCCCAACCTTGCAATAGTACACTTTCTGGATGGTCCATGAATATGTTTAATTATATAGCATAATTTGGCTCTCATAAATACTCAAAATGTAAAATACTAACTGTAGTAAACTGAGCCAAGATTCTCCCAGAGAGATGCACAAGCTGACCAGGACACACCAGAGCTGTGGCCATCTTGAGCAAAATAGACAGTAGGATGGACGCTGCATTAGAGGACTTGTGATCTGTGGTCACTCACTCTCCATCTCTCCCTGCTCTGAGTGCTTAACTGGGAGAGGTAAGAGACCACAACTGGCCGCAGCCTGAGTCCTTGTGCCCCGAAAACCACATCTGACCACCAGGGCCTCAGGGAAACCACTGTCTGATGGAGGGGAAAGGAGGGCAAAGAAAGAGAGGGAGAAGAAGAGGTAAGGGCCATGGCCCTATTGCAGGCTGATGGAGGTATTAAGATATTAATTGCTTTTTGACATGATTTGGTTGTGGGAAGAGGGGCAAGTTGCGGCTTTACACAGAGAGCCACAGAGACTATAAAAGGGGCATTGCCTTCAAGTTAAGAGTACTGCTGTTTATGAATATAATCCCTGCAGTTTATCAAATGCCAGTAATTTAATGTATATTACTGAATTTCTTACATCATAGTGTTGTGGAAAAAGACAGCACCATCAGATTGTCTTGTTAAAGGTGAATGCAGAGTCTAAAGGGCTGCTCCCTTTAAGGGTCGCCACAGCGGATCATCTGCCTCCATCTTGCACTATCCATTGCCTCCTCTACTTTCACACCAACCATCTCCATGTCCACCTTCACTACATCCATAAACCTTCTCTGAGGTCTACCTCTTCTCCTTCTACCCAGCAGCTCCATCTCCAACATTCTTTGCCCAATATATCCACTTTAAAGGTGAATGCAGAGTAAGTTATATATATTCATATATATTTATATATATTCATTTATATATTCAAGCACTTCATTAGGAACACCTGAATTCATGCAATTATTTATTCAGCCAATCATAAAACAGCAGTGCAGTGCACATACTGGCCAGCAGCTTCAGGTAATGTTCACATCATCAATCAGAATGAGGGAAAATTGGATTCCAGTGATTTTGACAGCGATTGTTGGTGCCAGACTGGCTGGTTTGAAAAGTTCTATAACTTATGAACTCTCAGATTTTCTTGCATAGCAGTTGCTAGAGTTTACTCAGAGTGGTGCAATAAAGTAAAAACATCCAGTGAGCAACAGATCTGTGGGCAGAAATGCCTTGTTGATGAAAGAGGTCAACGAAGCATGGCCAAAATCTTTCAAGTTGACAGAAAGGCTACAGGAACTCAGATAACCACTCTGTGCAATTGTGATGAGCAAAAGAATATATCAGAATGCACAACATGTCAAACCTTAAGGTGGATGGGCTACAACAGCAGAAAACCACATCATGTTCAACTTCTGTCAGCCAAGGACAGAAAGCTGAGGCTGCTATGGGCACAGGCTTACCAAAAATGTTGCCCCAGCTGATGAATCTTGATTTCTGCTGAGACACACAGATGGTAGGGTTAGAATTTGGCGCCAACAGCATGAATCCATAGACCCAAGCTGCCTCTTGTTTTGAGAGCAAAGGGGACCCTCCAAGTCATAAAATAGTTTTACTAAGTGCTCTTTGAGTGTAGATGTGTTGTTTGCTCAATGGTGATGCAACAGTTTGTTTTTTACTAAGACGGTGGAAGATCCATGGATCCACAAGCATGTGGTGTAAATTAGAGCATCTTAAATGTACACTATATGGCTAAAGGTATGTGGACACTTGACCAATAGACGTATATGAGCTTGTTGGATCTCGCATTCGAAAGCCTTGGGCAGTAACATGGAGCTCCCCATCACTCTTGAGTCCCATCACTAATGTTCCAGTGCTTCGAGGGGTTGAGATCAGGATTTGTGCAGGCCACTGTTCCTCCATACCAAAGTTCCTCCATACCAAACTCATCAAATCATGTCTTTATGGACCTTGGTGGCATTATGTGGACAAAGGTTTGAGCACTCCACTTTTATCATGATAATGCAAATACACTAGTTACATACTAGCATCTATATGGGATATCCTAGTAACTACCTAGCAACATCCTAGCAACCACCTGGAACACCATAGCAAATACCTAACCTAAACACCTAAACACCTAAACCCTAGCAACCATCTGTGATACCATAATAACCACCTAGCAACCTTGTAACCATCTGGGATGCTATAGCAACCAACTATGATACCATTGTGACCACCTAGCAACACCCTAGTAACCACTGGCAACACTAGTAATCACCTAGCAACACCTTAACAACCACCTGAGGTACAATGGAAACCACCCAGCAACCAATTAAGATACCATTGTAACCACTTAGTAACACCCTAGTAACCCCCTGGGATACACTAGCAATCACCTAGCAACACTTTAGCAACCACCTGAGGTACAATGGCAACCACCCAGCAACCAATTAAGATACCATTGTAACCACTTAGTAACACCTTAGTAACCCCATGGGATACACTAGCAATCACATAGCAACACTTTAGCAACCACCTGGGGTACAATGGCAGCCACCCAGCAACACCACAGCACTTACCTAGGATGCCATCGCAATTGTCTGGAAAAATGTTAACAACAACCTAAAGTACTATATTAGATACTTATCATCACCTTAGCAACCACCTGCTTCTGCTGTGTATTTACTCTGCATTCTTTTTAGGAAATGCACTTCTCTAGTTATGAGATTCTGTGATTCTTGTTTACATGCAACGTCTAAATTATCTAATGACCTAGTAAATGTCTGACTTTGAAAGCACAACTTTTCATCCATAATTTATCACACGTCTGCAAAGTCTGACGTCTCTCATTAAAAATGGAAGGAGCATTTACTAAGAGTAAAAGTCCTAATGTAAAATCTTTACCAGAGGCTTAAGCACAGCACAACAGTCTTTCTTGCTGACTTACCGACTGCTAAATTAGAAAATATGAGAATGCACTACAGTGGTAGCCATTTTACTGCTTACTGGGTTTCTTCTCCCCCCCTTCTCATTAAAAGGCGCTTTATCATAGCGGGGAAAAACAAGGTAATTGCTGCTTCCTGTTTGGAGGCGACGGATGTGTTTAGTACAGCAGAAGTTAAAAGCTTTGCTGTTTAAAAAACCTCCTTTGTGCAATGTTATATTAAGTATGCACTGCTCTCACAATCTCTCCACCTTTCGAGCTTCTATTGGTAATAAAATGCCTGAAAGTGCAAAATGTCCCCAATAGGCAGCTGCACGCTATAGCTAACGCGTTAAAACGAGTTCCAGACCACACTGATTTCTGATCAAGGAGAATACGGGGGGAGGCATGGGCTGGTGGGCGGAGGACAGGAGAAAACCAAAGCAAAATAAATGATTTTCAAATGTACTGTAGGGCTTGTGTAGTTGAACTGTAGAGAGTAGCAGGGGAGGGAGAGAGAGAGAGAGAGAGAAGCGAGGGAGAAGTAAGGAGAGAATGAGTGAGCGAGTGAGGGAGGACGAGCCAGAGGTCTGTTCCTGGTTAGAGGACGCGCTGTCGGGGCGGCGAGGGCTCCGGGTGGGCCGACAGAGACTGACAGTGATGAAGGAGCTGGGAGAGGGAGAGACGGCCCAGATCACTCAAACACCTGTGCCAACCACAGGATCGGTGAGATCCTCCAATATTAAAACAATATGGGCTAAAATAGCAGGAAACAGACTACAACGCACCTCACAACTCAGCAGAGCCAGTAGCAGCTGATGATTCTACAGTGTAATAAAGTAACAGTTCTGTCAAAAATCTCATTTAAACAGCACAGACATGCGTGGGGATCTTGCTTTTGCCCTGGAGCGAAAATTTCAAGGCTAATGTTACTAACATTGTGCAATCTGCCATGAAACACACTAAGCGCTAGAGATAATATTATGTCATAAGCACGTAGGTAAGCATATTTAAGATGATTTACCAACTTGAGGCATTCATATGCAGTTTTATAATGCCAAACTGCTTGCTATAAGCTTTTATTATGTGTTAGCTACATTAGCTCCAGTGCAAAACTAAAAAAGCAAACTTCAGACAACAAATGTCTTGGCTAGTTGGCTACATTTTATGTGAGGGGAAAGCTGTAAATTCGTTTCTTGGCCAAACCATTGATTTGTCTTAATAACGTCAGTGGTAAATCAAGGCTGGATTGGAACAGGCCTTCCCTTTGCTGCTAATGTTACAGCTCAATACACGATGATGCAAAGATGAATCATCCAAACCAAACTGTATTCATTGTATTGCAGAACTAAACTGCTGTGTGAAGCCAGTCAACACAAGAAAGAAGCCCAGAACATTTGAAGTGTGACTGAGCATCTCGTACATCAGTAGAGTTTTATGAGAGTGGGCGCATCCCATTGGCTGCATCTTGCTTTAGCTTCCAGCATAAGCATTGTTTGGTTGTCACAGAAAGACTTCACATTGGCTCTCATTGGCTCCAGCTCCAATCTGGCCCCGCCGACTCGTGTACCTGCAGCGAGTTTCTGGACATAGTTTAGCTGCAGTCTTTGCAAAACTTTCTGCTTTTCTGAGACATTTACCTGTTTCTTGTTCTTGTTTTCTCTGGTGGTCTGGCAGGTATGGTGGTCTTGTGGTTTTGACCTTTGTCTTGTTCCTTGGTTCTTGATTCTATATTTGTCCAGTGTCTGCCTGCCACTGTTTTAATCCCTGTCTGTATTATAACTATGAATGTTATGAGTGTGTTTACATGCACATAATAATCCAATAACTGCAGAAAAGCAGATTTTGTCAGTGATCCAATCAATGTGTTTATATGCACTTGAATAGTCAGATAATGGGGAAATACACGAGTCAGACAGTAATCAGATTTCTGCTTTGCAACCAGCCAAGAAAGTCAAGAAGAAGACGTGATGTAAACTCAAACTCCATGCTGTGGCTTTAAAAAAAATTGCACCACTTTAGCTGAAAATATGAACAAAACATGATGTAGAAATTAAAAAGAATATTTAAATTCTTCATTTCATCAAGCATGTAGTTGGTTTCAGCGTTGCTGCAGTGTTTTGCTGCCATTTCACAGCATCACTGCTTGTTTATTTCTGGTACTGCATCTCGCATGCACAGAGTGAGAAATCCAAAAGAAATCAGAGTAAGAGTTTACATGCACTGAGAAATCTGAGTACGGAGCTAAAATCCAGCTCTCTTTATCAGATTTCCTAATCGGATTTCCAGACCGGAGTATGGTGTTTACATCATCATTTTAATAATCAGATAAAAAAACTGATTTTGTCAGTAATCCGATCAACACGTTTACTTGCTCTTGTGTAATCCGATAATGAGAAACACTGAGTCTATATTTTAGACAGTAATCAGATTTCTACTTCACAATCAGCCAATAAACTCACAGAAGAAGACGTGACATAAAAATCTTCATGCCACATTTTTTTTAAACATTACGCCACTTTATCTGAAAATATGAACAGACATCATCTAGAAAATGAAGAATATTTAAATCCTTTATTTCGTGTTTGGTTTTAAGATAAGATAAGATAAGATAAGATAAGATAAGATAAGATAAGGCTTTATTGTCATTCACATCACATGTGGTACATGAGGTGGAACGAAACATTGTACTCACGGTCCAGTTAACTCCCAAAGTAATAAACAATAAATAATAAATAGAAGGTGCAAATAAAGGGGGTGGACAAATAACAAGCAGCATGGACCACAGCAGTATGAGTACGAGGCAGAAGGTGTACATACTTAATACTTAATAATTAGCGCCTCTCCAGAAGTGTTTTGCTGCATCTTACGACGTCCATCTTCTGTTCTCATGCATGTGCAGACTGAGAAATCCGATAGAAATCAGACTACGAGTGCATATGCACTGAGAAATCTGATTACTGAGCTAAAATCCAGCCCTCTTTATCAGATTTCTTAACCGGATTTCTAGATCGGAGTATGGTTTTTGCATGACCATTTCAATAATCAGATAACTGCAGACATCTGGTTATGATTGGATTATTGAATGCGTGTAAAGGCACTCATTGATATTGCAAAGATACATACTTCTAGGATTTCTATGGACTATGGAGTTTTGTGATAGAAAAAGTGTACTTGAACACAATCAGGCAGCACGGTGGCGTGGTGGGTAGCGCTGTTGCCTCACAGCAAGGAGGGCCTGGGTTCGATTCCCCAGCCGGGCAGCCAGGGTCCTCTCTGTGTGGAGATTGCATGTGACTGTCTGCGTCTGTCTGTCTGCCCTGCGATGGACTGGCGACCTGTCCAGGGTGTATCCTGCCTTCCGCCCGAAGACTGCTGGGATAGGCTCCAGCATCCCCCCGCGACCCTGACGGAGAAGTGGCTTAGAAAATGGATGGATGAACACAATCATATGAGCTGAAAGAAGTATGGTTCATTCAGTGGATCCACAAGAGATTTGGGGAAACTCTTTCTGTAACACCAGCGTCCATCCATAGTAGATGAGTAAGAGCTAACTATAGCTGAAATGTTAATTAATTGAAAACTTAATATAGTTGCAGTCAGTACCAATCAGAAGATGCACAGAGTAAAGGACGTTTTAATGCTTAAATATTTCCAATGATTTTAAATGAGAAAGTAAATGTTCTTCAGACGGTAGTTGCTGAGAATGAAACTCCAAAAGAAGTTACTGTAAGAATTACTTGGAACTGTACTTACCTTTTCTTTTCCTTGAAAGAATGTTTAATGAGGGAGTCAAATGTAAGAAAATGGCATGTGATGTAGGGCGTTACAAAATCATTTAACAATTCTTAGGCAGGGCTGGTGAACATAATGTTAATGATGTCTTAATGTTTAAAATTACAATAATTTAATACATGTAATTTTGAAGAAACATTCAGAACATTTGTCTTTATTTCCTTTGGAGGAGTTAAACTTTTAACTGTCACCCATTTTTGCCTGAAACAACATAGCCAGAGTAAAAGGAGTGCTGTTCCCACATACTCTGGGCAGCAGTCATGATCTCAGTCTCATTTTAAAGGTAATACTCAAGTTTTTCCCCAGCTGTCAGGATAATTGTAAGAATTACTGACACAGAGAAACAGAGGCTAGAAATAGTTTATTTCCACCTGACTCATAGATCTCTACACTGATACTCTACTATTGCTGTGGTGTGCAGACCACATGTTTTGGATTATGATGTCTTTGTGAATAGAGGCAATGCTTTGAAGGTAAGGACCCACAGATTTTCAAGGGTTTGCTCATTTGGTGCTTATGCTGCAAATAAGATGATTGTTACTTTTCTGAATAAGGGATCATAAAATGGTTTGCAGGAATTGAACCCTGAGATTTGAAGTTTTCTAATGGTATAGTGCATCACTGTACTGCTGGATGATTTGATGTATAAAAATGATGCATAAACTGGAACTGAAGTATGCCAGATCTGATACAGTGATCTGTAACCCCAATTCCAATGAAGTTGGGACGTTGCGCAAAACATAAATAAAAACAGAATACGATGATTTGCAAATCCTTTTCAACCTATATTCAATTGAATACACCACAAAGACAAGATATTTAATGTTCAAACGGATAAACTTTATTGTTTTTTGCAAATATTCACTCATTTTGAATTTGATGCCTGCAACATGTTCCAAAGTTGTGACAGGGGCAACAAAAGACTGGGAAAGTTGAGGAATGCTCAAAAAACACCAGTTTTAAGGCAGCGGTAAGGCAGAAAACCAACAATGAATGCCCGTGACCTTCGATCCCTCAGGCGGCACTGCATTAAAAACTGATATCGTTCTGTAATGGATGTTACCACATGGCCTCAGGAACACTTCAGAAAACCACTGTCAGTGAACACAGTTCGTCGCTCCATCTGCAAGTGCAAGTTAAGACTCTGCCATGCAAAGTGAAAGCCATATATCAACAACACCCAGAAACTCTGCCGGCTTCTCT
This sequence comes from Pygocentrus nattereri, assembly GCF_015220715.1. NCBI lineage: Eukaryota > Metazoa > Chordata > Actinopteri > Characiformes > Serrasalmidae > Pygocentrus > Pygocentrus nattereri. The sequence continues at coordinate 7,671,127 of NC_051215.1, forward strand.
GGGCCCGAGCTCATCTGAGATGGACTGACGCAAAAGTGGAAAAGTGTCCTGTGGTCTGACGAGTTCACATTTCAAACTGTTTTTGGAAATCATGGACGTTGTGTCCTCCAGGCCAAAGAGGAAAAGGACTGTCCGGATTGTTATCAGTGCAAAGATCAAAAGCCAGCATCTCAGATGGTGTGGGAGTGTGTTAGTGCCCATGGCATGGGTAACTTGCACATCTGTGAAGGCACCATTAATGCTGAAAGGTACATACAGGTTTTGGAGCAACATATGCTGCCATCCAAGCAACGTCTTGCTTATTTCAGCAAGGCAATGCCATGCCACATTCTGCACGTGTTACAACAGCATGGCGTCGTAGTAAAAGAGTGCGGGTACTAGACTGGCCTGCCTGCAGTCCAGACCGGTCTCCCATTGAAAATGTGTGGCGCATTATGAAGCGTAAAATACGACAATGGAGACCCCGGACAGTTGAGCACCTGAAGTTGTACATCAAGCAAGAATGGGAAACAATTCTACCTACAAAGCTTCAACAATTAGTGTCCTCAGTTCCCAAGCGCTTATTGAGTGTTGTTAAAAGGAAAGGTGATGTAACACAGTGGTAAACATGCACCTGTCCCAACTTCTTTGGAACGTGTTGCAGGCATCAAATTCAAAATGAGTGAATATTTGCAAAAAACAATAAAGTTTATCCATCTGAACATTAAATATCTTGTCTTTGTAGTGTATTCAATTGAATATAGGTTGAAAAGGATTTGCAAATCATCATATTCTGTTTTTATTTATGTTTTACACAACGCCCCAACTTCATTGGAATTGGGGTTGTAATAAAGGTAAGTCTTAATTAGTGGTCTGGTTTCCTTAAACCCACCTGTAATTCATACGCTGGTGATGTCTATTGGATTGGTTTGCTGTCCCAGTAAAGAGACACTCCTCATTTTTGATGCCTCTTGAAAGGATTTTTGCACAGCATCGATCTGAGAACCAGCATACCAAACAACAGTGTACTAAAGCCATTCAGTAATGTACTGTAACAGACAATGCTTTTGACTGTTGGTTCTCTGGGACCTTCTCAGGAATGAACACTATTATTGATGTGCTTGTCTCCTCATCTCCACAGACATAATTTAATCAGCGTTGACAGCAAATATTTTTCTGTGTTGGAGACACTTTATGATGATGAAATTGAGTCAAGTCTCAACCTGCAGTTCAGTAATCTCCCAGGGGAAGAGAGAGGGAGAGAGAGAGAGTGAGAGTGAGAGAGAGAGGCAGGGAGAAAACAGAGAGGGTGTGCAGTGGAAAGTGAGAAACAAAGAAAGAAATTTTGTTCCAACCCCAACGTTGGAAAATCTCTGTCCTCGTCCCCACATGATTCAACACCAGCCTCTCTGCATCCTCATATTACCCAACACTGTAACTCCACCATTCTCACATTACCCAAAACTGTACCCCCACCATCCTCACATTACCAAACACGGTACCCCCACCATCCTCTCATTACCCAAAACTGTACCCCCACCATCCTCTCATTACCCAAAACTGTACCCCCCACCATCCTCATATTACCAAACACTGTACCCCCACCATCCTCTCATTACCCAAAACTGTACCCCCCACCATCCTCATATTACCAAACACTGTACCCCACCATCCTCTCATTACCCAAAACTGTACCCCCACCATCCTCACATTACCCAGCACTGTAACTCCACCATCCTCATATTACCAAACACTGTACCCCACCATTCTCTCATTACCCAACACTGTAACTCCACCATCCTCACATTACCCAATGCAACACACAATAGTGTCCAATCTACATGCAATTCATAAAATACTGTACTGGACATGTAATCCTGAAACAGTTTCTTACTCAAATGATCCCCAAAGACAACTAAAATACATCAAGGCAGTCTTTTAAAGAGAATTTAATATTTTGTATAGGAAAGCAATTTCTTATAGAAATACACTAGGAGAAAAATAAGGTGACAGTACACCTGAAATATAAATATTAGTCCTTCAACTTTTAAACAAGTTTTTCATCTTACACACATTAGAACTTTCTTTCTGTCCTTTTATTTGACTGTAATAATATTACTGAAAGATCTAGCCATGTGGTCTATAACACTTTACTTGAAAGGTGTCTACATACATAGCATCTTGCATAAACGCTTCATAACATGTTCATGAATGCTAAAATCAACATGCAGAAAGCAGACATGCTTTACATGATATCAATATGGACTACTATTTATTTTTACTCTCACACACGTTTTTCAACACACAAGTTCTCTTTTTATTTTGAAAATATATCATATTTTCAGTGAAACAGGTAAAATTACCTCGCTATAAATGCTTAATAAAAAAATTTAATAATTAAAAAGAAGTTGACTGTATAGGTGATGTGTCAAAGTACTTGATGACCAAAGGGGTAAAGCGAGGTTTTTTTATTTTGGCTGTCCAAAAATGGGGCACTTTATTGAAAATATTAAAATGTCTCTCAGTAAAATTACATAGTAGTCCATGTTAATATCATGTAAAACATGAGATGCTTTATGAAAGTTAAGTTAGACATTCATGAGCATGTTATGAAGTGTTTATGTAAGATGTGATGAATGTGTTGTATAGACACCCTTCATGTAAAGCGTTACCTTGGGCCAATTACCAGTAGTATATAGCTATACTGTATAAGTGTAAACTTCACAGCAGAAAATTATTTTATATTACCAACTCCACCCTAAATGACTCAAAGCTAACAGCTTTGGTTCATTGTGTTGTCTATATTCAACCTGATGTTTGTACAGTTGTTTTTGGCATTTTTAAAGTTTTTTTGGCATACAAAACAAAATCCAGTCTGCCAGGTTGTCAGTTGTCCCTCAGACACAACTGACTACATCTGGAGCTTTATATTCAAAATATATGCAAAAGAGAAACACTGCATAAAGACCTAAAACTCCAAGGTAATGCTGATTACTAATGCTGATTACTAAGCAGTTTGAGGCAACAGTTTGTAAGGTATGAAACTGGTATAATGAGGTTGTTCTGTCAAAGAAATAAAGTGGGTAAAGTATTTGCAATCAGTTGATCTTAGATGCTGCAAAAAAAAATTGGTCCTGTCATTACCATTCCTGCAGTGTTGTGGTTGGATAGTGTTGTGGTTAACACCTTTGCCTTCTACGCAATAGACTGGGGTTCAATCCCCAACCAGCGCAAGCACCCTACACTATACCAATAAGGATCCTTGGGCTAGACTCCTAACACCACCTTGGCCTACCTGTGTAAAATGATCCAATTGTAAGTCGCTCTGGATAAGAGCGTCAGCCAAAATGCCATAAATGTAAATGCAGTGTTATTAAACATTTATTATGGTTCTCACTGGATTATCATAAAATTTATGCCTAGTCTTCTTGTCTTCATGAGAAAAAAAAGAAAATGTGCCCACAATATTAGGTTACTCCTATCCGCATTTCCTGAGCAGCTCTCTACACTACATTCTTAGCAAAAAGAGCTCTTTATAGAACAGACTTAAAAATCTTTCTGTATAGCACCAAAAAGGGTTCTGCTATTATTATGATGCCAAGCTTCTAACAACAGAAGAAGTTGCTATACAGCACATTTTCAGAAATTTACAACATAAAACCATATACAACACATTCTGAAGAATGATTTCACCACACAAAGAACTATTTAAGCATGGAATGGTTCTATATAGAACTCATATTTCTATATAGAACCATTCCCTTTACTAAATTAACTTTGAAGAACCATCTTTTTAAAGAATGTGTTAAAATCATGTAGTGTAACCCCTTTTGTTGCTGTAAAGAACCATTTCTAACAGGGTTCTTTAAAGAAGCAGAGAGAAGAACCATTTAACCATGCACAAAACATTTATGCATTCTGGCAGTTCTTTGAGATCATCCTCAACTGCTCCATAACACAAATGTAAATCTGAAAACTTCAGAATTTGAACTACTCACTTAAGAAAGGTGGTTCTTCAAGGATTCTTTAGTAAAGAAAAGTGCTATATAGAACCATGAACCCTTTGCATGACTAAAAAGGTCTTTGCATCATGAAACGGTTCTTCAGGTTGATGGAAAATGTGCTGTAGACGGTTCTATATAGAACCTTTTTTAGAAAGGATTATAAATAGCATCAAAAAGGGCTCTTCTATTGTTATAGGCTTGGTATTGTAAAGATAGCAGAATACTTTCAGAAAGGTTCCATATACAGCCATTTACAGCACTCTGCAATTTGCAATTTGAAGAACCCTTTCATGATGCAATGAACCCTTTAATCATGCAAAGGGTTCTTTGAGGGTTCATTGTTCTATTTGGAACCATTCTCTTTACCAAAGAACCCTTGAAGAAGGGTTAAAAGAACCATTTTAAGATTGTAGCTTATTATTTATTATGCTATAGTTTCTCCAGTAGTGTTTTGACCAAGAATCCTGAAACAATGTTTTTAAAGGTTAACATTCCTTGCACCCAACAATCAACTTGAGAACACCAGAGTTTTTAACTCAAACTTAGTTTAGTCCAAAGATCTTCTGACTTCTGACTAACATTATTTGTTAATCTTTCTTAAATAAACAATGTAGTGTGTGTGTAATGTGTGTATGTTGGGGAGGCAGCTTGTTGAGGACTTTTGCTTTCTTCTCTTGGACTCCTAGCCATGGAGTGCTATGGTGTTGCCAGGATTCAAACTTATGCTGTCCTGATGATCTGGCAGTTAGACAGTTTGGGTTAGGGAACTTCAGTGCCCTTACGTTGAGATAACTAAAAGGGGCTGTGCAGTTAAGTTGACTTTGCAGTGCTGTGCAAAAGTCAGAGACCTTTCTTTGTTTATTCAATTTACAATAAGAATTAAAATTGTTATTCATGTCAATGGAACCAGATTCAGGTAAGTAATTCTGGGCCAAAACAACAAGGAGATACATGGTTTGGTCCGACAGCAGCAATATATACAACCACATTTCCAAAAAATTTGGGACACTGTGGAGAATGTAAATAAAAACAGGATGCAATGTTGTGCAAATCATGTACATCATATTTTTAAAAGGGAAATACTAAAAAGACAACATATCAAATGCTGAAACTGAGAAATGTTATTGATTTTTGAAAAATGTTTGCCCATTTTGAATTTGATGCCAACAACATGTTCCAAAAAAGTTGGAACGGGGGTCTGTTTTACCGCTGTGTCATCAGCTCTTCTTTTAACAGCACTCTGTAAGCATTTGGGAACTGAGGAGACACTGCTGTAGTTCTGAAAGTGAAATGTTTTCCTGTTCTTGTTTGATACAGGCTCATTTATCATATTGTTCATTTCATAATGCACCATATGTGGTGACAGGTCTGGGGTGCAGGCAGGTCAGTTTAGCACCCAGACTCTTTTAATACAGAGCAATGCTGCTGTAATACACGCAGAATGTGGTTTGGCGTAGTGTTGCTGAAATAATCAAGGCCTTCCCTGAAAAAGACATCGTCTGAATGGCAGCATATGTTGCCAAAACATGTATATATTGTTCAGCATTAATGGTGCCTTCACAGATGTGCATGGTCACCCACACCATGTGCACTAATGTCCCCCTAAACCATCATGAATACTGGCTTTAGAACTGTGCACTGATAACAAGCTAAGTGGTCTTTTGCCCATAGGACACAGCATCCATGATTTCCAAAAAGAAGTTCAAATGTTGATTCGTCGGACCACAGGACACTTTTCCACTTCCCCTCAGTTCATTTTAAATGAGCTTGAGCCCAGAGAAGGTAGCAGCATTTCTGGATCCTGTTCATATTTGGTTTCTTTGTGTTTTAGAGCTTTAACTTGCATTTGTGGATGCAGTGATGAACTGTTTTCACAGGCAATGGATTTCAGAAGTGCTTCTGAGCCCATGCAGTGATTTCCACTACAGACTCATGTCTGGTTTTAATGCAGTGCTGCCTGAGGACCCAAAGATCATGGTCAGGAAATACAGTTTTCAGTCTTGTCCATAACATACAGAGTTTTCTCCAGATTCTCTGAATCTTTTAATGATATTATGTACTGTAGATGATGAAAAGCAGAAGTTCTTTGCTATTTTATGTTGACTTTTCTTGAATTGTTGCACTATTTGATGGTACAGTCTTTCACAGAGTGATGCACCCCTCCCCATCTTTACTTCTGAAAGATGCTCTCTGAGATGCTTTTATACCCAGTCATGTTACTGACCTGTTGCCAATCAACCACCAGGTGTTTTTTTTTTGAGCATCACACAACTTTACCAGCCTTTTGTTGCCCCTGTCCCAACTTTTTTTTTTCAATGTGTTGGCATCAAATTTAAAATTTGCAAATATTTTTAAAAAAAGAATACAATTTCTCTGTTTCAACATTTGATATGTTATCTTTGTACTATCTTCAATTAAATACAGTTTTTAAAAGATTTGCACATCATTGCAATTTGTACAGCGTCCCAACTTTTTTGGAAATGGGGTTGTATATATATATATATATATATATATATATATATATACACACACACACACACACACTCATGCATGCACACACACACACACACACATATATATATATATGTATGTGTATCCTCCATTGGCATGGCATGTCGCATGGGTCTGTTCTTGAGGAATGTTCAAATGTTTTCAAAGAACTTCTTTTACCAGTGAACCCCACACATCTCTCACTGAAATATCCTCTTTTTTACCACCCGGACACGGCACATTTCTGAGGGAAACCACCAGCTAAAAATACCAGGCCTGAGCAAACATAAAGTCCCCTCTTCCTTCTCTCTCTCTCTCTCTCTCTCTCTCTCTCTCACACACACACACACACACACACACACCATGGCATGGGCATCTATACCCCCTGTAGGAGCCACATTGGGAGTGTGAGGCATCTCTTGTGGGCATGTGCACACATATACACACACACACACACAGGCACTGATCAGGGGCCAGTGTTTTGCCACTGCACTGGGTGGTCCAGCTTCTGTGGTTCTGGCAGTCCATTCATCTGCCTTTCCAACAACTTATGTGCACTCTGTCTCTCTTTCGCTCTCTTACTCTGTATCTAGCTCCATGAATCTATGGCTACGTTTAGACAGAAGGTAAAAGTGGTCCAAGTCCGATCAATTTCCTTATGACACAGATTTGAGACGCTTTCATATGTAGTGCTGAAATCCGATACGTATCTGCTCTGTGGCAATGCGACTCAGTCTGAACAGTGATATTGGAATTCATGCGACTTTTATGTCAGTCCGACTCAACATTTGTCATAATTTCAAGCTACCGAGACTCAAACATTTAGACTGATGTTTCTGTGTCAAAAAATTAGAGGAGACTCATCACAGTCGCTGCGTGTTTGAAGAGGTTTTGAATGAAGCGGCCGAGTGGCGGTTTAAAGAACTGGAGGACGCAAACGAAAGCCAAAGAAGTGGCTGTGGCCGAATAACGTGGCCTTTTTATGGCAAACTCGAACACTGTGGGTGATGAGCCCAGCTCTCAACCACTGGAACCCTACATAATCGCTCTTGTGATGCTGGCGAAGATGAAACTGAAGCCTCCGGGAGAGACTGGTGTCTGCTGGGTGTCATGATTGTTTACCTCCGGACATGTACGACATGCGAAGCATGGTTCTTTTGTGCATGCGGGTAGGTTTATGAGCATGATCTGTTCAGACTGATGTCTCATACAGATCACATTTAAAAGATAATGTGAACAGCCTAACAAAAAAATTGGATTTGGTGAGAAAATCAAATTCGGGCCATTTTTACCTGCTGTGTAAACGTAGCCTATGTCTGTATTTTAATCTCTGTAAACAAGCCCAAAACTATTAATAGGACTCACAGTCTCAGGTAGACTTGCACCTCTGAGACTCGAGATTTGACTCAGACTCACAGCTCAGAGACTTGAGACTTGACTCAGACTCACCTCGGAGACTTGAGACATGACTCAGACGTGCACCTCTGAGAATAGAGACTTGACTCAGATTCACAGTTCTGAGACTTGAGACTTGACTCAGACTCACAGTTCAGAGACTCGAGACTTTCCTAGAATCATACCTCAGAGACTCGAAACTTGACTCAGACTTGTAAATCAGACACTTAAGACTTGACTCAGACTCGCATCTCAGACACTCGAGACTTGACTCACACTTGCACCTCCGAGACTTGAAACTTGACTTAGACTTGTGCCTCAAAGATGTGAGATTTGATTTAGACTTACATGGCAGACACTCAAGACTTGACTCAGACTTGCATTTCAGACACTCAAGATGACTTGCACTTGTATCACCGACACTGAAGACTTGACTCGGACTCACACCTTAACTGCATTTACTCACACCTTTCTTGCATTTCAGATACTCAAGACGTGAGTCTGATTTGCGTTGAAATCAAGATTTAACTCTGACTCACACCTCAGACATCCTGATTCTCACCTCAAAGACTCAAGATTTGACTCTGATTCACACTGCAGAGAGTGGTGATTTGATTCAGACTTACATTTTCAGAGACAGAATGCTTCTCTCTGAATCGCACCTCAACGTCTTCGAGACTTGACTCACACATAAAGTGACTTGTGAACATCTCTGCTACCATTCAGCAGAAGATCTTGATCACAATAGGTTTAGTTGTTGTGTATGAATTGGATAAAATATTCAGATTCGAACAAGAATCCTCCTCAATTGATATATTTATCTCAGTTGTACTGCATGTGTTTTACAGAAACCAAAAGCAACAATGAGCTGGGTTATTATACTGTTTTTTGTTCACCGCTCTGTCTTGTGGACATGACCTGAGTGCTTAGTGTTAGAACAGGAAGAGTGTAGCAACAGGTGTTGAAAGACATTCAGAAGAAAAAGAAGTCCAGAGAGAGAGAGAGAGATAGAGAGATAGAGAGAGAGATGGTATGTTTTGAGTTAGCCGCTGTTGCGGTCCGAGGGGTGAGATTTTGCTCCTTGTAAATGTGTATTTGTACAGGTCTGTGTCACAATAGCTTGTGCAAAGGAGAAGCAGTGGTTCCTTAAACACATGCAGTGTATATATATATAAATATATATAGTTTATGCGAACCTCATACCTCCCTCCTCCGTGGCCTTACAGCAGGTCCGGTAATGGAATCCAACTGCTCATGCTTGACGAGTGTGACATGTGGAAGCGATTGCCTGCTGTCGTGCTGGATGTCCACACTTAGCGTGACTACTGCACGCATTGAGCATGTTCAAGCAACTCTGTGGCTAAAGCACTCGAGAGGACACCGGTTCTCACATAATAGAGCAGAGAACCGCTTAAATAGACCATGAGGGAAACCATATGGAAAGCTGCCGCAATTAGAGAACCCTCAGAAGAGTGATTAATAACATTTTTCTATGCTACTTAAATGTAGTAAAAATCATACAATACATGATGTAGTTAGCTATGAAATAATTAACATTTACATCTCATTTGCATTTAGTATTGCCAGGTTTAAATCTGTGCCTTGTCTTTTTTGATGTCGGACACTAGCTACGTTTCCATCAGGGTTTCTGTTAACTGGATAAAAATGGTATTTGAGCGGTAAAAGCTTTGCAGGTGCAGCAGATGAAAATCCTAGTGGACTTAATGTCCAGTATATATTTTATCCAAGATACATATAAAGTACTGTGACAATGGAGAAAAGACTGCTAGACAACATAATGGTACAGTAATAACCCAGAAGTTGTTAGAGGGTCCCTGGCAATGGCAGAGGCCTGAGCAGCTACTTGTTGGGTAGAGCTGGCATGGATGTATTTAGACATATCAAATAAAAAAGGCTTCAGAATAGCATAATAAGGAATGGCTTTTCTGTCAAAAGAGGTAATAGTTACACTGATGACAATGTTGATGGGCCCACCAACATCCTCTACTTTGAGGTCCACCTTCAAGAGCCGTTGGCATTGAGATAAATTTCCCACTCACTGTGTTTCTACCCTAATAAGCCTGCACTCCCACACACTTAGCCCAAAATTTATCATGGTTGTCCCCAGACATTAACTTTAATTCAACAGCTAGATGCCAAAAACGTAAAGAAAAACAAAACTTTCCACCAAATTCAAATCAACACAAGATCCCTTCTGTTTAAGAGAACATTGTGATCTGGCTTCACTTTTGACTCAACTTCCCCACTCATTTCAATGAGCTCCATGCAAGAGATATTTAAAAAAAAACAATCAAATTTCCCAGTTTTAACATTTGATATGTTGTCTTTGTAGTATTTTCCTTTAAATATGGTTTATATGATTTGCTTATCATTGCATTCTATCTATATTTACATTCTGCACAGCGTCCCAACTTTTTGGAAATGGGGTTGTACTTTTGAGTTACATTCAACTAAATATCTACTAAGTTCATTATAATTTTCTTTAACTCTAAACCTGGCTTTAATCCTAACCCAATCCTTAACCTCAACCCAAACCTAAACCCAACCCTCACCCTGGTCGTAGCCCTAACACTAGTCCAAATCCTAACCCTAACCCTACCACTGTTCAATCAGAATCAACTGAGTTTCAACAGATAGTTTGTTAACAATTTGAACATCTGCAGATAATCTATAGGAAACTGTGGTGGACTATCCAAAAGTAGTGAGACCGCAACTGTTTAATGTTATGTTTTCTTTTTTTATTGGTCTTTATTTGATTTAATTCTTTCACCTATATCTCAACTTTGGCCCACCAATGTTTCCAAACTATCTGTGTCTCTCGATTCTCTATACATCCTTGTTCTCTTTCTCCTGGCTGTATAGCTAATTGAGCCCTTGAGCCATGTATCTGTTCTTTGGCCAAAGAAAACCACTCTCTCTATTTTTTCCTCCCTCTCTCTCTTGAAGACCGCTGTATGCTCCAGGTCTGATTGCCGATGATTAAACTCATTAGTGGTCTCTAGCAGGCGTCTCTTTAAGCTGACTCTGCTGGGTGGGTGGATGGGTGGGTGGCAAAGAGGGTAAAGAGCATCAATATAAAATTAAGTAAGACTTAAGTGGATTCTTGATGATTTGCTAGTTTGGACCACTAGAAATGTTTAACATGTACAGAGCTTCTTTTATTTTTACCTTAGGAAGGTCCAGAACCTTAGCTTTGCTTTTTATAACCATATCTTCACCATATCTTTACACAGTTTTATTCTTGGGCCAGATTTTGCAAATAAGAACAAAGCAGTGATTTGTAAATACACTTTACCCATATTTAAACAAAATACAACAAAATATACCATTGCTGTCCAAAGATAAATTAAAATCACAAACAGAGAGGATGAAAATGTACTTTATTTTTAATGTACATTAAAATATAGAGACTTTATTTTAAGCAAATCTGTACAAAGCAGCTCAAATTGTGAAAAAAAATTTAAAAATGACAAAAATGTTTTTTTTGAGCAGTGACATTGTATTCTTTCTGAAACTGATGAAACAAATTCCAAAAAGTTCAATTTAAGACTAGGAATTCTGTGAAATGTTAAAAAAAACATCTTAACCCCTTAAAATCCCAGGCTTATTAAATACTAAGGCTTATTATTCAGTAACTCCAGGGACTTCAATGCAAATTGCTTGAGCTGATTGAGAAGTCTGTAAAAAAACTTTGGGTCTGCCAGTGGGCCTTGGCCATTTATGGGTTTGAACAAGTGATGCAATCATATTTGGGTATAAAAGTAGCATTTAGGAAAGGTCAAGTCCATGCTTATTTCAACATAGCAAACCACATTCTTCACATTTTACAACAACATGGTTGCATAATCAGAGACTGTGGGTGCTAGACTGGTCTGCCTGCAGTCCCGACCTGTCGGCCATTGAAAACGTGATGCAGTATAAAATACAATATATGATAAAAGGCCCTATATGGCTGTGCAGACAACTGAAAACCTGTATAACTGAAGAAGAATAGCAAAAAAATACACTTTCAAAATTGGATCAACTGATATCTTCGGTCCCCAAATTTGGAACGAGCATATGTTTACAAATATATGTGCACTCTTAAAACTCATGGTTCTTTACAGGCTCCTCGGTAAAGAAAACTGCCGAAAACTGATGAAAAATGAACACTCAAAGATCCCTTTGCATTGTTACTGGGTTCTTTGCATCATGAGAGGGTTTTCTAAATGAGCTGTAGGTGTGTCTATAAAGAACCTTTTTGAAAAAGGTTCTATATAGCACCAAAAAAGGTACTTCTATCAATCAATCAGTCAACCTTTATTTTGACTCGGAAGTACATTGAGGACAACCCTCATTTTCAATGTAGCCGAGCATTTACAAAAACAGGGATTGACATGACAAAGAAAATAATAACTACATTTAATCATTTTAAATTAAAAGAAAATTAAAAGTAGATAAAAATAGAACTTGAGATTTAAATGATAAGAAAAAGTCACTTCTAGAGTGACAATGTCAAGCATGAAACAATAAAAGAACCCTTTTTGGTTCTGAGTGTTCATGTTTCAATATAGAACCATTTTGTTTACTACAGAACCCCTGGAGAACCATCTTTAAACATGGTAAAACATGTTTTTTGGAATTGAGGTTTGCATAAAATATTAAAATCTGGTAGGGATAACAAAGGAAAATATAATATGATTATACAACCATTTTATAATAATATAATAATTTATTAAAATTGTTTTCTCTACATGTTTTGTGTTTTCCATGAGTAAATACAATCTGAAAAAGAGCATCTGTCTCTTTCCTTTTTTTGCTTCACTTTTTTTATCTCAACTAAATGCAGTCCCATCACTAATGTGCGCAGTGTCCCCACAAAGGCTCCAGTCAGCAGTGTGTACACATTAGTGCATCACAGTGGATGATCATAAGTCCACAGAGGAACGTAATGGATTAAAAGTCAAACACCAGAGGACCGGAGCACAAATGACTCGGCCTGCTGGACAGAAAGGCGGCCATTGTACAGCAGCATTAACTGCGCTTAATGAGTGCAATGGTGAATAAGGGACAGATAATACATTTGTGGTGTTCAGTGGGAATTCTCCAAGCCTTTGAAGGCAATAAAGCCACGCTGAATGTATTTAATGTGGACACATGACATCATTTCCCTCAGGGATGTGATCAAAGGGGAAGATGTAATAAAACATAAATGTCCAATATCAGAATGAGCACGTTTTTGGCACGGATTTCAACGCAAAGTAAAGGGTGGGTAGTAACTGCTCAGCTGTCGCTCACCTTGGAGCTTGAGCTTTTTATTTTAGACCAAAACAAGAAGACCTGGTAGACCACCAAAACTGCCCCCAAGTCAGCGCTGTGGGTCTGAAAGGATGCGTGGCTGTCAAGAAGCCCTCATGGAGAAAAAGTAAAGGAAATATGCAGATCAAACAAAGAAGCTGCTGGTGCTCTCAAAACAATGGACTGACCACCCCAGAGTCGAGACCTTAACATCACTGAATGTTCAGGATTTCTTGGATTGTGAATAGCCAAAAGTTTAACCAACTTCTAAGACTGAACTCTGGAGATGTGAAAAAAAGTCCCTGCAGATTTCTGAAAAACTAAAAGTGAGTCTCCTGAAAATAATGGAATCTGTAAGAAACTAACAATGGACACACAATATACTGAAAAATGTGACATTACATTTAGTCATTGAGATATTTGACTAATTTTAACTTGCACTTATTGTCCACTTTGTCTAGAAATGAAATAAATGACTGGTTGTCTCTGATTTTGTGCAGTACTATTATTACTCTTACTTTTAGTACTGTTCCTTTGTAAATCTTTATTTATAACTCTACGCTCTTAGAAAAGCTTGATAACCTTGACATTATAACATTAGCAGACTAAATGCACTAAGATGCATTGTATGTATGAAGGGTCCTATATAAATAAAGCTAGTAGTAGTAATATTGATATTACTGTGTGTGAGAGATCAACTAAATTATGTTTTTTACTATCTAAAAGTGAGCACAGTGGGTGAGTGCTGACGGACAAATGTTGCTATTTAGCATGATGTGGAAAAAGGTCTTATTTTATTGGGAAAAAAAAACATGAATTACTGTCTTACATTGAGTTACATTGAGTGTTTACCTATCCAGCTATGTTAAAACTCAAACTTAACACCGACAAAACACATTTTATTTTTCACCCAGTGCTCATCTTTGTCCCTAGCTGGATGTTCAAAGAAGATCCATTGAAATTCTATAGAGAATTTCAAAGTTTTTCAAGGACTAATTTTAACTTTTTGAAGAACTTTTTAACTCAAACTAGTTTTTGGTACTTCTAGGAAGGCATAGGCTTTGTTTGTTAAAAAATGCCACCGTGGGCTTCTTTGAACATGGCTATTTCTCTAAAAAACCATATTTGGAATGAGATTTCGGAGTGTGAAGATCCTATCAAAAGTTTGAAGAGCCCTCACACAATCTAAGCTTCTATGAAAATGTAAGTGTTCTTCCAAGAACCTTTACATTTTGTGGTGGTTCTTCAGACTGTCTTCACACTCACATATCTCATCACCAAAAAGGGTTCTCCATAGCAGTTGATCTCAAACTAACCCTGAGGAACCACAGATATCACATATATTTGCTCCAACCTTAACTTACCTTGTTGGAATAGAGTAAAATGCAGACCATCTGGAGGGTCCCTGAGGACTGGTTTGAGAACCATCTCTGCTCTAAAGAGCCATCAATCAAAAGTTTTTTTTTCTTTAGGTTGTTTCATGACATTGCCCAAAGTCTCCATTTTAGCACCTTGATTTTTAAAAGTGTGGTCTACACATTTTCACATGTTGGACCAACAAGACCATGAAACGGTTGAAAGCATAGCTGCTCCTAGTGAACCGTGGTGCTGCACTGCATACTGCAACATGTAGACCATGTAATTGACACTTTGCTTTGCTAGATGCCACAGCTTTACAACATTATACTAGGCATGCTACAGTATTTGTTATGGATGGATGGCTGAATGGACATGGCGCTTTGACAGACTGGCTTTCCCGGTAAAGGGTTGCAGATCTGTTTGCAGCTGCTCGTGAATAATAGATGGTGTTTATGAGTGCGTGTATTCAATCTGACCCCAGAGGTTACAGGCTGAACGAGAGTATAGATGCCCCCTGAGGGTGAGAGAGAGGACTGAGGAGGAGCAGAGAGCGCGAGGAATGACAGATGATGTTCATTTAGCGAGGTGACGAGTCGTCAGGGAGAGAGCGGGGACTCTTTGTCAACCATCAGTGACATGGCCAATCAGTCCATTTTTTCTTTTTCATGTAGATGATCAGCCACAGCAAAGTTAATGTTCAAACTTTGCTTTTTGGCTAGCCACTATGAGGCTAATGTGGTTAACAGGTAATTGAAGCTTATTTGTGCCAGTTAGCATTGTGTAAACTATGTGCCAAAGAGTCTATTTACACCAGGGGCTTAGCCAGAATTTCTTTTGAGGGGGGCACGGTTACAGTATAGGGGGAGCATTAAGAACCAGAGGCAATGTTATAGTGAGGAGACCCACTCGAGCCCCTAGTAGCCTTAATATTTAGAGCAAATTTGTTGAAAATGACCCACTCATTACCATAATTGAGGATTTTTTTTAATACGTACAGAGATATCAAAAAAAGGATGGCACTGGCAGCAGGAAAAAAATGTATGATAATGCTACTAATATGTAAATAACACCTCTTGAACATTGTATCAGAAATGAGCTGCTAATTTGGCTAATCATTTGTGTTTTGTGTAACTACATTCTTGAATAGCTTCATGTAACTGTCAAGTAGAAATTATGTTGTATGCAGCTCTCAACATGCATTCAGGTACATGAAAGTTTAACCATGTAAAGCCAAGCTGGTTAATTAGCCTAATTAAAGGCTAATTAACCAGAGCCCTATACGTAAAGGTGGGTGGTTGAAGACTGCAGTGTTCTCGTCATTTATTTAGAGTACTGAATCTTGTGTTAATGCAACCTACAGCACAGCTAAGTTCTCTCCATCAGGAAAAAACAGTGGAGCAAGTTAAGGCTGTGTTAACTTAGTTGCGTTGAAAAGAAAGTGTCTTTCTGTGCCTTTTGTGCGACTGGCGGTGGGATGCAGCTGTGTGGACGTTGTTAAGTGATTTACACTTAGCCACTCAATGCCTCACATATCTGGACAATGTCCAGATAAAATTGATCCACTTTCCATTTACACTTGGCCATATAAATGTGTCTCGGTTTGACAGATTTGGGTCTGTGCTGCTTTTGCTGTGTTACGTGCAAATGTGAAATGAGGCCAGGTGCCACAGAAAATTATGCATTTTGCAAAAAACTAAGGGGGGACCAGATCCATATTTTGCAATAGTTATGATCAGAAAACTGCATTGTGAAGATTCTGCTTAGTTGTCAGTGATTATTTTCACTAGTGAAAAACCTTTATGGCTGAAAATAAAGAGTGAATACTGATGGAAAGGACAACGCTGTAGGTGCTAAGAATAATGTCTTTACTAGCTTCTCAACAAGAGAGCCAATTGAGATTATATGCAACAGATTGCAGATTTGTTTAACTCCGTCAACGTGAGCTTTAGCTTATGTATGTGGCTTGAAGAAGTGGCTACATACACAGTCGGCTCTGGTTCATCTCCAGTGCATTCAAACCTTTCTCCTGAAGTCTTTTGGGCCATTGGATAGCAATCTGTCTTCAGTGTGTATTGGCTGCATTCACACTTTCATGACTGAATAGCTAAACCTTGTCCCATTTGTTAAGCAATCTTGAATATGCAAATCACATTCCATGCATGCATCAAATGCATGCAAAGCATGAATGCAAATGTAAGTCAGCTGTGATTAGTAAATAGTTTTGACTTGTATTAAACTGAATATGTGTATGTGTAGCACACTATGTGCTACCATGGGAGAAACAAGGGCACTGGTGGGCCTGATAGTGGCAGCAAGCATTTTCCTTTTATTTTCCTTCACGAAACAGACTTTTCAGTGGCTTCCAACAGACTTCGGTCCTTTAACAAATACAAGCTTTCACCAACGTCTGCTCTTGCTCATACATCTCTCTGTTTATCTTCCCTTTCTGCATCTTTTAAAGGTGCCACACAGCTGAAGTCAAACCACAGTCAGCCAGGAGAACAAGACATTTATTATTTCCATAAACAATATAAAAGGCTGACTCGTTAGACTAAAATACACATTTCCAATGTGTGTCAATCCATTTCAGATGTGCCCGAACCCAGAGAAGTCGGCAGTGTTTCTAGATGTTACTGGACATTGACAATGTTTTTTGAAATATTACAGAGCATGGATGATATCTATGTGTGATGATATCTATCAAAGAAACATGCCAGATTTTAATGCATTGCTGTCTGAAGGGGCAAAAGTCACTTGCATTCAGTTGTGGTTTTTGGCCTTGGCCTTTACACAGATCTTTCTCTGGATTACCTGAATCATGTTTTTTGGCAAAGTCTTGACCCATCCTTCCTCCTGAAGGACGTTTATACCCAAGTACAGTTACGTCACTTGTTTAAGATGTTTTTGTCAAATTCACAGGAATGTGTTAAAAGCATCGATTTCAGAGCTAGCACAAGTTTAAATAAACAAATTAAGTTCTTGGATAAAACATTAAATATTTTGTCTTTTTAAGGTTTTTATTCAAATATAGGTTACAGTAGATCATTGCTTTTTTTCTTTGTTTTTGCACTTTACCTGCTGTTCAAAGATTTTTTGAACTGGTTTTTTACTTGTTTATATGATTTCAGATACTGTATGACTATATGTGTTGACAGTAACAATAAGCAATACACATAAAATTAGAGATTGCTATTATAGTTTCAGCAATGCATATGTCCATTTTGAGAGCTGTAGGTTCAATTTTTTTTTGTCAAACATTCAATTTAATCAGTTTCTTCAAAGAGTATAACAGATAGTAATCAGCCAAATGGAATGTAATGCTATGTCTCTTTGTCCTCTTATATGGATATAGATAAGAATAAATACTTGTCAAGGCCTGAGTAGATGCACAGAATGATAAACATTTCAGAGTTTTCAGAAGTAATCTACAGATAGATTTCTATATATAGTTATACTGTTCCTCTTCCAGTGATAGTATCTGCCAGCAGGTGGAACCCAGTCTTTTCTGCATGACTCTCTTTTTTTGTGACATGTCGTGAGATAAACCTTCCTGTTCTGCTCTGTGCTGGAAGCAACGTCACACAAATGCAGCAAGTTCCAGGAAAAGGTCTATTCCTTCCTTATTACAATCTTAGACTATACGTATGAAGTTTAGAAGAATGGGATGACTATTCTTATCTTCCTTAAGAACTCAAATGATTTCATAATCAAGGCTAAATTGGCCAGGAGTCATAGCAATGGTGGTCATCTCTGTGGTTTTACTCCAGACCAACTGGATTCATCTTAGTTCCTTTTTACTGGTTACTATAAAAAGTGGTAACAGTGGTCTGTATTACGGTGTTGCAACATGTTTTCACCATCAAAATCTGTCTGCAATGTTTTGCTCTAGTAGCATCCAGAAAGCTCTGGATTGTTTGTCAACCCCTGGCTGGCTCACTCTGACTCTGGCTTTGTCCAGCTCAGGATCACATACACCTATGTTTTGTTATCTCTAGGATTAGTGACTGTACATGTAGTTCTTGCTCTTCTCTGTTTCTTAGCCAGGCAGTTCTTAGCCACTGTTCCTTTGTTTTGTTAGTTCTCTGTTTAGGCATTTGTGGTGGTTTATAGTGATTTTACCATGGTTACAAGGTGTTGTTAGGCACAACAACAATAAAACAGCAACAAAATTCATGATAAATACATGATGCAGTAAACTTGAAAAAGTTCATTTAATTCACTTTTCAGCAATTCTCCTGCAAATTAACAATATTAACAATAGGCTGTGACTTGCAAGCCACAGAACAGTCCCAGATAGTTACAGTGATTTGTATCAGTGTGTATCAATGACAAACTGTGACTATCAGAGGTAGACCTTTAGTTCAGGCCATAAATATCATAACTTGGTCAAAAAGCAAGAAAAAAAGTTAGTAAGGTTTTACTTAAAGGGCAACATTTGTAACACTATGTGACACCTACATAAGCCTTTCATGACAAATGACATGAACCCACATAAACATTTCTTAAGGTTTTATTTCAACAAGCATCAGTTGTCCTAAAGGCTCATTTTCTCTATTTTGATGTGATTTCATTTCAGAAGCTGATGTTCATCAGCTGGCACAAATGTCTACAACAGGTTATGCTAGCTTATGCAGATGTAGTGTAGCCTTACAAATGCTGCCCTTTAGTAAAAAACAAATAAAACATCTTTATAATAATGCTAATTTCTGTTATCCTTCTGTATGATTTCTGGTATAATTGTATCACTAAACTAAAGCTGGTGCACATAAATGTTTTTCACTTTAAACACAAACATTTAAAGCATGTAAAAGACTTACGTTTTATTGTACATTAGCAAATATTATACTTTATAGGTAGTTACAGTTACTCCTTCAGTAAAGAGCCTGACTTTAGTATTTCTAACAAGCAAATGAAACCTGGATAGACCACAACTCATATTTATAGTTAGCAACATCCTTAGGCCTTCCAGAAGTGATGGTATATCTCAAATAATTGTTCCAAAATGTAAGAATAAAAATTTAACTAATTTGTTTTTAATCAAAATCTAAGAATGAAATAAAATGACTAACAAAGTTTCAGAGTTTAAATACACACACACACATTATATATATATATATATATATATATATATATATATATATATATATAAAAAAAATGAAAAAAAAATATATATATATAATGAAAAAACGGATCCAAAGCGCTTTATAGATTGCTTTCAAGACTTCATTTTGTGATATACATTGTTAGTGGTTGCTTTCACAAATATAAGAAATACAGTGTTTTAGTAAAAGTCATCATATCCAAAAATTCTTACAAAGATATATATGTATATATATATATGTAATTAAGGCCATCATTTGCAGATATGTATTTTTTATTTAGATCAATTATTAGGCTTTCATTGGGAACTGAAACTGTTAACTGTTGGAATGTTTATAATATTTCAGTCTATAATTGGTTCTAGTCATCACCTAACCTGCCCACATTGCATTATGCATTTGGATGTGCCCACCTGTCTTTTGATGCTGGTGACCTGTAATGGACAAAGTTTTGGTAATAGCCAATAAAGCGTATCTTGTGTTTGTATCCTACCAAACTGGATTTACAAATCCAAATTTACTAAATACATTCAGCATCAAACCTCAAATTAGTGATTCATAGTATTCTGATGATGTCACATGACACACAACTTCAAGTTTAATCGGTAGTGCAGTGGCAGTTTGTAATGAACTAACAAAACAATAACTGCTTAAGCAGAGGCAGTAAAACATTTTGTATTTGAGAATATTCACGTTAAAACTAATTTTTAAAGAATATTAACCAATTTATTTGGGTGGATTTCTTTTATTTTATTTTATTTGTTACTGTAGTGATAACCAATAAAAGCTGAAATGTAAAAAGCTGAGATTTTTATTAGTTTTTGTAAAACCTCACACATTGGAATGTTTGAAATTTGAGAGATATGCAGTTTATATGAATCTAAGTGTTTAAGTGTCGAAATATCTTTTCATGTTTTTTCATAGTGATTCTGGCGTCTTTCGTTTGACCCACCCAAAGGTTTTCAGTGATGAACTACAGTGGGGTGCAAATGTCTGGGACTGCTAGTAAAATGCTTCTATATTTACAAAACGTCTAATTTAATACAAAGTTTTTAATTAAAAAATGAAATATTACCAGCAGAACAATTTGACTGAAAAGTTGAATTCTTGAATTTATACATAAACTTCAGGGTTTCTTAGTATTTGTTTTGTCCCTCTTTTGGGCCTCATTCACACCTTTTTTCTTAAAATTGTTCTTGAGAAAGGTGCTAAAAAAAAATCCACATCAGATTGATGACAGGGTCTTAAACTGCAGATATGTTCACACCTTTGTGCTCTTGAGTGTGTGTAGATTCTGTACTTACCTAAGAATGAATCCCACATAAGAAAAACCTGGTGAATGTCAGAATCTCTGTAAAAGCTGTAAGTGGGTTTTAAGAAAAAGTTTACTCTTAAGAACAGTACAATGAGGCCCAGTGTTCACTCTAGCTGGCATGGACTTCATAAATGAAGCCTCTGATGAGCAGATAAAAGAAGACAAAAAACAAACCAAAAAAAACCTTTTTCTATAAAGACCTTAAGAAGCCCGATTTCACAAATTTGCTTCAGTTTGAAAAGTAACCTAGAAATAGTGCAGAGTCTTAAATATTTCTTTCATTTTTTAATTGTCACAACTTTTATCTGTTTTACATTTTTCATTATGGTAAAAGTTTCTGTTGTTTATTTTCAGGTTAAATATTTTAAAAAAAAATTTAATTTATGATTGCCAATGTTGTCTCAATGTGGACTATATGTCAGAACATAGTCAGAGACAGTTTGCCTACTAGGACAGTGTCTGGGTGTTCTTGAGGACGTAACTGAATTCTATGAGAATACAGCTTTAGTATTTACCAGCGTTAGCATTTTCCATAGGCTGCAGGTGGTTACAAATGTGTATGCTTACATGAAAAGTGAAAAATTTGGACCAGATGGAGAGAAATAGAACACAGCGTGCTTTTTAGCACATAGAGAGACCCTCATAGAACCACATGGTTTGCATGGGGTCGTTTGTGGGTTGAGCTCAGGAAGCAAACCAAAGTGCCACTTGTTACTACAAGTTGAATGTGGTACAAAAGCTTAAGTCAGCATACCTGATATCAACATGCAGCCTATGATGTTTAACAGCACTGCTGAGGTGACAGCATAGGTGAGCAGCAACTGCAGTAGAAGAAAAGCTTAAAAAAAGAGTTAGCATGTGTGTGTGTGTGTGTGTGTGTGTGTGCTAATGAGAAAGGGGTGATCACAGTTTTAGCCTGTTAAATAATTCAGTTAGTTTGGGACAGCTTTGGTGTGCAGGCCCCTAGTGAGGTAGCAGGAACACTAACGGCACGGTCCATTAGGGATGTGTTTGGAGGGTGCACAGACACACACACCTCCTCCCCCCACACAAGATCACTCAGAAGACATGACTATGATAAGCTTAAGGTCATAGGTTAGCCTAGCAAAGACATTACCTTAAATGCTAATGCACTCAACACTTTTAAGGCCCCGACAAGAAGGCTATTGACAAATGGTGCCCCCGTGGCAGATGTTTCTGCATGCTCCTCCTGTGTCCATTGCTTTTTATTGTAACTTTAATAGTAATTCTGCATGTACAGAAAACTTATGCTAACATACAGCAGACAGGTGCTACAGATAATCGGAAAAGTTCAGCATGAACTTACTTTAAGCCTCTCTGATCTGGGCTGCTTTTCATGCTCGGACTTATACCAAAGACCACCACCAGTACTGAGCAAGCTGAGTGGAGAAATACTGAGGTGGAGGTGAGGCAAGAGAGGTGGGCTAAATACTAGGCCCCATGTTTCAAACACAAAGCCCAAAGACACAATCCAAACAGGCCTGTAAAAGTAATTTTCCGTTCATTTCTGTTAGTTTTTAAGATATTAGCTAATTCAACCAGCATAAACACATAACGGTAGCTCAGCAGCTCAGAAATTGAGCCCAAGTCTTAATGAACTTGCAGCAAAGAAAGGATGCCAGGTGTCTAATTCAAGCAAATGGGGACATTTACATTTTGAATATTTCAAGGTTTACTACAAGTGTCTGTATTTTACTGCTGACGTTTTTGTATATTTTGAATAACCAAAGGCCATTTCGGCTCATGGCACAACATTAACTGAAAATGAAATAAAAGCATGTTTTTCCCCTCTGGCCCATGGATTTGTTAAGATTTTTTTAATATTGCCCTTTTAGTGTTTGACACCCCTGTACTTGGCTAAAGGATAGAGCTAGCAGGCTGACGTAGCCTAGCTCAAGGCTTGCCAATGTTTGCTGTCATGAAAACATGCTGAATGAATTCAGAGCCAGGATCACTTCTGAACATGAAATAAGAGACTGTTGAGACCGTTATGCTCTTATATTTAAGGATACTTTCGGATCAGGCAACATTCCAGGCGCAGCCGTCCAGCTACAAACACACTTCTTCTTATACTTGGCAGCGTCTGAGAAGAACAAAGGAGGCGCTATTTGAACTTTCTTGGTGTCGACATTAGTGAAGAGCACAGTACAACTTGCTAAGGAAGTACAACAAAGACTGTATTTACTGTGAAGGCTGAAGAAAACTGGCATGTCAGGCAGAATTCTTATTCATCATTGAAAATATTCTCACCAGCTCCAACACAGTCTGGCTGGGAAAATGTTTCATGCAAGACCACAAGTGTCTGCAGCTGGTGGTCAGAACAGCACAGACAATCTCAGGAATGGCCCTCTCACCAGTAGAGGGCATTTACCACTCTGGCCCGCAAGATAATCAAGGCAAAAACTCATCCTTAACATAATTTCTTCACCCTTTTCCTGTATAGTAGATGATATAAGAGGGTGAAATCAAGGCCCACCAGATTATGGCAGTGTATACTGCACCCAGTGGCCCTCTGTCCAACCACTATAAGCATCTGACCAGTAGTGTGGTCCAAGAACCCACCCCCCCCCCATCCACACATCCATTATACCTCTATCCCACGAGGTGGCTGCTAGAACATTCCTGCCTTTCACACGCTGCGATGTACAACTCAACAGTATCTGCCATGTAATACACAGATTATATAGAGGGTCTCAACCCTAGTGGTCCAAGATCAGCTGACATAGGCCCTGTTTTCTGTGTAGGCAGTTAGCATATCATCTGAAAGGCTCCCAGAAAGACGCTCAGCAGTACGTGCACTTAGACTAATGAACTGATCTCTGTTCCACATCTGATACAGTACACTGGCTGATGTGTGTGCATCATAAACCCGGCCGTTCTCATAATTCACCTCTCTCTCAGGGGTCCTGATACACTACTGTGACACCTGACACCACCTGAGTGGAGCGAGGGCCGTCTAACACACTGCCTGTCAGCAATTACCTCACGTTAAAATCCCCCCCTGAGTGGCAAATTCAATCAGGCGGGGCTATCATTGTCTGCCCTGTCTCCAAACTGCAGAGATATAAACTAGATTACAGGTTATAAAGTCGGACTTCTTTAAGAATCAGATCTCTTAGCCTGCCGATCGATAGCTCTGTGTGTCTACTGGGGCCCGAGAGCTCAAATAAGTCCTTTCTGCTCTTCAGAGCTGCTCTGTTTATCTATTTACTTTTATTCATGCAGGCTAAGGATGAGAAATTATACAACACATTGATCGTCAAACTCTAAATGAATAAATCTAAAGAAGTGCAATCCACACTGCATATTGTGGAGGAAGGAAACAAAACAAAAACTGTTTGGACAGTATATTATGATGTTTCACACTGTGTCTCTAATAACTATGTAATTACATATGAAACATATGTAACAATACTTTAACTACTGATGATTAAGCCAGTTTTACAGATGTATTACAGAAGTACAACCTATGTAATTACACAAATGTATCAACTTCAGTTTTGCTTCATGTAGTTACACAAGTGTTTCTTACAGATCAGAAGTCTTTTCCAACAATTAAAGGATGTATGCTTAACATAACATTCCCTTTATGTTTTACATAATTACTGTGGAAGAACTGTGTTGTGACAAGGTAACCTAATCACATCACGTTGATAAATACCATTCTGTAATTACAGTGTGCCTATATGACAACTACACAAGAACTTTCTTGTAGTGTAGTGTTACAGATATTCTTTAAAATAAGTGGACATTTCCTGTGTAGTTGTTGTGTAGGTACTGTATAATAATAGAGCAGTAATGTAGACATTGCTTTGGGTTTAATGTAACACACTTAATTAATGTCATATCTTACATTGTAAGATAAGGGAATGTCTGCTGGACTGTCACATTACAGAGTAGTACAAAGCTGCCAGATACAGTGCAGTGTAAATAGTGTATTAATGTAGGTTATTACATACTTTTACTGCTGGAAAAAAAATCTGGGAAAAAAATGCTGTCCCAGTTTGATTACAAATGTAATTATAAGATTATACAAGATACAACTGTATTATTACATGAGGCAAAACTGAAGTCGCACATGTGATAGGGTGTACATATGTAATCCATCTGTAACAGTGGAAAAACATTAGTAGTTACATTGTTGTTGCATATGTTGTTAACATGTAACTACATAGTTATTAGAGACAATATAAAGTGGGACCATTTACTCTAACGCAGCATTTCCAAATCTGTTAAAATGGAATGAAAAACTGGAATTTACATTCTGTTTTCATATGTTGTGCATAAGCATAATATAATATGTGTATGTTTAGATCCAGCAGATTATTAATATAGTAATAATAAAGATGCCCAAATAGGCAAAAGAGTTGCAATGTTTGTGAAACAGTAACTCCACCCTACAGCTATAACATAGCCCAGAATCATTTACTGAAGTTTAATAATAGGCATGCTAGCATTATAACATGTGATATAAAAATCACGAAAGTACACATAAAAGCACAGAGGACCTTCATAGCTATTGTCTATGGTCATATTTATTATTTTATATACTTCCAATGAAAATATATTCACTTCAAATTTACACACATATGCTATCGTTCAACTTAGGACTTATAAATATAAACAATATACTATGTTCATGAACATAAACAAAAGATATGGTTAGAAAACATATTTGTTGTTGCCATTTACAGGTCTAAGATGGTAAGAAGTCATTTGCTCTTTGCAGCAATGTGGTTTTGGCCTTTTCCTCTTGCCAAACCACCTTTACTTCCCCAAGCTTACATGGGCCCCTCTGTTGGACAATTTCACAACCCTCCATACACTTTCAGTGCATTCAAATCAGGAGTTTGCAAGCACCTACACCTTCTAAAGCAACCAGACTTGAGTTATTTTGGCTGTTTGGCTGGGGTTACTATCTTGTTGAAATGTCCATCTTCTCACTAGATTTAGTTCTTTGGCTGATGAGATTAAATTCTCCGCTAATATCTCTGGCACGGCCCTCCATTCATGTTTTCTTCATTGATGTTTAATTCCCCAAGACCGTTTCCAGAGAAGCTGCTTCATATGATGAGGCTTCATACTTCACTGTAGATATTGCTTTCTTGGGATTGACCCTTTTTTCTCCAAACACTGATACACTTATTAGTCCCACAACAGGGAAAGGGTTCCCTAACCTCCAACCCATGACTGCCCCCATGATGAGCTGGATCACTAAATGCTTGTTTCATTTCACTGCACATGCTTTCTTATAATAAGCTAGTCAGCTACACAAAATGAATGATAATGTTATGAATTAGTAATATAGATTTTGAATGAACAGCATTTTGCTCCAAAACCTAAAGATTATTGTATGTTTAATTGTGTCTTTGTTCCCAGCAAAAGAGCATTTCTGGTTTGAACTGGTTTGGACCTAGCCAGCTTTTAGTTTGTGCACTCAATTGCACCAGCTGCAATGATGAACTGATATAGCAACTGAACTTTATGTAGTAAAGATTATGACCATATCATGTATGTAGGACTAATGTAGGACTAATCATAAACAACTCAACTGGAAACTGAACTACTTGGGATTGAAACATCGAGTCCTTTTGCGTAACTCTAAACCATCCTAAACTTATAAACTTACAAACTTGCTGTGTTTGGATTCTTCAGTTCTAGCAGGTTTTGACTACATCTTCATGGCTAGAAAAGCTACATGTTAATGTGTTTCTGCTGTAATTCAACTTTACTTTTTGCTGGTGATTGCTGATAAAACTGACTGCAAAATTAGGCTTGTAATGACCTGCTATTTGTTCACCTAAGTTCTTTTTGTGACTTAAAAAAATTGCCTGATACCTCCCATCATCATGCCACTTTCCCATTAAAGCAACCAATGAGATGATGCACTGCAGAAAATGCACTCATTTTCTTTCATACAAACATTGCATTTCGAGTGAAAATCACTTCAAGATAAGCTGTTGTGGCACTTGTTTGAACATGCTCATTTGCCTAGGGGTGGCCCCAAGCACCAAGAAGACTAGAAATGACTCTCCACTTACCATAGGTGCACTTTGTAGTTCTACAGTAACAGACTGTACTCCATCTGTTCCTCTGCATTTTTATCCTACCTTTACCCCATTCATCAACCCCACAGGACCACCACTGAGTGAGTATTGATCTCAGCACTGCAGTGACACTGACATGGTGGTGGTGTGTCAGTGTGTGTTGCGCTGGTATGAGTGGATCAGATACAGCAGTGCTGTTGGACTGAGAATAGTCCAGCAACCAGAAAATATTTAGCCAACAGTGTCTTGTGGGCAGCATTCTGTGACCAATGTTGAAGGACTAGAGGATGACCAACAAAAACTGATGAGCTGTTGTCTGACTTTACATCTACAAGGTGGACCCACAAGGGAGCAGGGTCTAATAGAGTGGATGGACAGTGAGTGGACACAGTGTTTAAGAACTCCAGCAGCACTGCTGTATCTGATCCACTCACACCAGCACAACACACACTAACACACCACCACAATGTCAGTGTTACCACAGTGGTAACAATGATCCACCACCCAAATACTACTTGTACTGTAGTGGTCCTGTATTGTGCCTGACCATTGATGAATGGAGTAAAGATAGGAAAAGAAATTATGCAGAGGAACAGATTGGCTACAATTTATATTAATTAATTTTGTAGAACTACAAAGTGCAAAATGGGCAATGGATGTATCTGAGTGTACTCATTAAAGTGCAAAATCAAAGATGGATTGTTTGGAAACATTTTATGCAAAGACTATCATGCTTGATTATTTAGGTACAGCTTTTATCAGTAATCAGATGATGATGTAAAATGTTTTAAGTGATACTTTTTTAATCCCACAAACGGGGAAATTCCACCTCTGCATTTAACCCATCTGTAAAGTGAAACACCACATACACACTAGTGAATAAACACACACTAGGGGGCAGTGAGCACACTTGCCCGGAGCGGTGGGCAGCCCTATCCACAGCACCCAGGGAGCAATTGGGGGTTAGGTGTCTTGCTCAAGGACACCTCAGTCATGAACTGTCGGCACTGGGGATCAAACCGGCTACCTTCCAGTCACAGGCCCAGTTTCCTAACCTTCAGCCCACGACTGCCCCTTTTATGAAGAACATTACTCAACTGGACCTTTACCTTACAAGTTCCATTACCTTGGAATGCATTACACTTCAGTTTATGTCGATAGATAGATAGATAGATAGATAGATAGATAGATAGATAGATAGATAGATCACTTTATTAATTCCAGAGGGAAAGTCATCTATTACAGCAGCACAAAGTACAGTAAAAAGCAAAACAAGAGCAAAAGTTTTGCCGTACGCTATAATACAGATGCACTCAGGTAGTAAAGATATTTGATAACATATATTAAACAACCAGAAAACATAATGTGCAGTACAAAATTAAGTAAAATCACATACATATTGGTGCATACATAATGCAGGTAACACATACAGGTGACAACGCAGTGGTGCATGTGAAGACCAGTGGATAAACCGAGTGACTATAAATATTGCTTCTATTGGAGGAAATATTGCTCCTATCGGAGGAAAACGTTGTACCTCTGTTTTGTCAATTTTCAGTTGTTAACATAATGTGAAAATGCCTCTTGCCCTTTACATTGTGTGTAAATTTCAAGATGAATGTACCAAAAGAGACGGGCCATAATTACTTGGAAATACGTCTGTTTCCATTGACTTACATTAAAAGTAAAGCATGTTTTTTCCTTCTCCATTTTGAAGATACAAGGTTTCATGTTGGCAGCAGCGACATGTTAATAGTTGTATATGCATGGGTGTGTAAACAAGTGGCAGTGCAATATGCAATATGTATGGATATATGATGACATGTCATCTTGTCATTACTCGTATTAACTGTGTATATATTTAATAACATATTTAATATAAACTATTATTTAAGCATATATTAAGTTTGTCATATGCCATATTATTGCATGGCAGTTTATGACTCAGTCTACCCCTGCTTTGTAATTCTAGTTCTGTTTCTAATTAGAAACAGAAGTTTAGTGGACAGTACTGGGAGGTTGGTCATAAGGGGGCGCTGTAAAGCTTTTGTTTTAAATCAGAAGTGAATGACAGCTGTCATTACATGCTTGTGTATAGGACAGAGAATCTCACCAGTGATTGTTTATGAGTGTGCTTTATGTCCAGTAGTGGACTTAGTGGTCACTACATATCATGGGACATGATCACTTGAGACCGGAAAGGCAAAATGGTGAGGTTACGATTGTGGGTGTGTGGGCGTGTGTCTGCTCTGCTAAGTGTGTGCCGAGTGTGTGGTTAGCATTGGGGTCAGTACTGTATAAAGCAGAGTGCTATATACCCTGACCACGGTCACTCTTTCAGGCTGTTTGCCAGTCCCAGTCTGTCCGATATTGCTGGACATTAGCATTTGTTAAGTGCTTCACCGCTCTTTGGCCAGGAACACTTAACATGGCCTGTGGTCACTAAAGAGAAAGCAGGAGGGTGAAATATTTATCACTGAGGAATGGTGGTTTTCCTTCAGGCCTTGTCTGAAAGCCAGGCTGGTTTTTGTGTCTTAACCAAAGGCCTTTAAAGCAGGGACACAACCACTATTACTACTGACCTTATCACTCTGCTCTTGTATGAAGTCTGTTGAGTGTTTACAATTCAACATTTAGGTTATTAAAACAAAGCCTTTAAAAAATGCCTTAAAACGAATAAATAATGAAAAATCAACCTCTATTCTTTACTATTAGAAGTCCAGACAAATTATTGTCCTTTTCCTATACTATTCAATAGGGATATTTCAATTTACAAAATTAGTGATACATTGTGATACAGATGTGTCTTCATTTAATACATTTTGTGATATAGTAAAAATAAGAAACGTCCAGAATTTTTTATTTTAGGCTAATAAAATGGCTCCATATTCAGAGCATTCAGAATAACTCATCTTACTTTTTTTAATGAAATAACTTGATGTAGTACATGAACCTTGCTAAACTTTCACATACTTTTCATTCCACAATCCCAATGGAAAAATAATTCATTGTACTTATGATGTCATGAAAAGCTGACATAACATTGTTAAAACATTCAAAATAGTCTTATCAATGAAACAAAAATGTCCAATGTCAATGCAAAACGATCAACCTCACGAAACATCTTATGTCATATTGCGATTGCTAGTATAAGCTGTTTATAAATTGTGTACTTGCTTGTATCTACTGCTTTATGAATACTCAATTCAATGCTTATGCATGTGTTGTGACCTATTAATTAAATGTGTAGAAGTAATTTTAGTCATGTGAAAATGATTTCATAATGTAAACACTGCAAAACTTTCAGCTCATTTTAAGTTGAAAGGTAACATTAAATGAAAAACACCTTTACATTTAAACCTGCCTACAGCAGCTTAGCCTCACCCGCTCATGCTGAAGGCATGGGGAGTGTTTGAGGCCACAGTACTGTTGGGATTAGAGAACACTGTGTATATATATCAGTCTTAAATTCACATTAGGCCTGTTTAATTCTAAGAAAAAGTTGGAAAATTGTGATTAGGGATAGACGATGATTATGTGATTATAGATTAACTCACAAATACAGTAAGAGAACAAAATAATATACATAGAAGTAAGTAGGACATGGGCCCTAAACGTAATGCACCAGTCATGACCTAACATATGCTTCTCATCTCGATTCTGAGGTAAAGAAGCAATACTGAAGAGGGTGGTCAGGCTTACATATTTAGTATTTATTATACTTTATGTACTGTAATAAGTAGTAAACTGAGTACTTTATTAACCACAGTCTGTCAAATGTGTTGTTTGCTCCATTGTGTATTAAATTAAGAGGCTCATATTGAATGTAGAATTTTATTGTTACTACTTGAGTGTAATTACATAATTATTACATAGTCACATAATGATTATGAACTAACACAATTACATTCAGTTTATTCATGACACTTTTTCCTACAACATGATCAAAACAATGTGAGATGGATTAAAATCTTAGAATCTGCAGAAAATGTACATGAATGAGGATATAATGGTGACATTTCATGTAGTGCATGTAAATTTACCAACATCAGCTCATTATAATGACTGAAATAACAGATATTGATGTCAACTTTGATGTCAAGCTGGCATGGCACCTATGTCAACATGACAGGTGATTATTTCTGACATTGGGTTGTAATGTACAGTTTATTGGCATAACATCTGACTTTGTATTTTAGTGTATATGACTTTGATGTCTTATAAATAGTAAAGTAAAACTCACGTCACCTAAGGGCCACAAAAATACGATCACTTTTGTTCAACCAGCCTGACTGGGCAAGCTTTGTGCTATTGTCACCGTGACACACACTGAGCTACAATGTCATTTTACCCCAGGAAGTGTTATGATGCAACCTACTGTCAGAAAAATCAGTGTTATCTGACGTTTTGTCAACATAACAGCAATGGCAAAAGCAGCCTTTGTCACAAATGATGACCACTGTGTTTATAAATATTTTGATGTTATGATGAAGTAGGCAGCCTTATGAACAGTAAAGAGCTACCAAAATAATGAACATCACAACAGAAGACCAGCACTATGATCAGCACTGCTGATCGTATTGTTCTTAGCTTGTTTTGTTGTGTATATTTGTATATTTGTATGTGTGATTCTGCATCTGGGATAGAATTATAAACCCAAGCAGTGTTGAGAAAGCCTTTCGTCAATTACACTGCATCGTTAATGTCAGTGGTCAGTTGCTGTAACATGTAAAAAATGTTTTAATTATAATTCTGCATCTGGGTTGGAATTGCAAATCAAAGCTGTCTTTGAAATGTTTAATCATTCCCACCACATCCTTTGGATTTTAGTGGTTCTTTGATTTAGCCTGTAGAAAAATGTACTTTTATTAACCATTTGAAGTCCAGAGTTATTACTGCCACCCCACTGTACAGTTAAATATGATAACATCATTTAAATACATTCTGTATCAACACATATGAATGCCTGCACGTCCAGCTTTGTTTTCTGCACACAGCAATAACTTTACATTATATCTGTAACACTTTACACTGAAAAAAAACTTAAGGGTTTTATGAAGGGTCTC
Organism: Pygocentrus nattereri; assembly: GCF_015220715.1. NCBI lineage: Eukaryota > Metazoa > Chordata > Actinopteri > Characiformes > Serrasalmidae > Pygocentrus > Pygocentrus nattereri. The sequence goes on from NC_051215.1 coordinate 7,703,200, forward strand.
AAATTAGTTTATTAATAGTTAATAATTAGGTCATAAACATGTTAGAAGCATTATTAAGCAATTATAACACAAAAATTGCAACAACAAAGAGGCCTTTTACATTAACATATGACATTACTACACTCACATGCAAAGGTATAAGAAATGTTGTTTACCCTGACATTTTCAGCGTTTATTGCACAAATAAAGATGTTTGCCTCATTTTCAGTACTTCTGTTGCCTTACAGTTAATTTTCAAAATTTGCATCTAGTAAGTTGCAGCTCATTAATTGGTGATGTACTTTACAATTCACAATAAGGCTCCCTTTTGGCAGCTATAGGTGTTAGTTCCTAATTAATAAATATTCATAGACCATTTGAGGTGCCAAGAAACATCAAATCAAACAGGAAAACCTTATGAATGTACATAGAAGACTACATAATGGTCTATGAACAGAGACAATAACATGAAAAACAGCAGAGACCAAGGATGGTTTAACACAAGCCACAGATATCTGAGAATGGGCAAGTAGTAAACCAGCAAAGGAAGGTAACCAACTACGCCACAATTGGAAAGCCGCCCTAAAGAAGACGCCACCCAACCTCAATAATCACAATAGTACTACCTTCACAATTGGTGCACATTACAATCTAGCATTATAATGTCAATATTTGTTAAAATCATGTGGAAGACCTGAGATATAACAGTGCACATGAAGGTGGGCTAACTATTTGGCAAGAAACAGGCCCCTGTTTTCTTTTATTCAAGAACAGCACAGTCATTGCAGCTGCTGCTGTATGTCGCACTGCCTTGTCTATTGCGAGCTATAGTGACTGGCAGTTTTGTAATTAGTTGCCTAATAATTCCAGTGACTGTATGGGCAGTGGGCCATTGTCCATCTCATTATTGAGGCCATAACTAAAGGGGTGTGGCTCATTCAGTGCTTACACTTCTAACTTACAAGAATTCCCATTCTAAATAACACAGTGACTCATAGCTAGACACTATAGTGTGTGTATGTGCTGCTGACACAGTTTTTTGGTAGCATCAACCCTTCCCCTCCCTTTTAGAGTGAATTGCTCTTCTCTGTTCTTCTCTGGGTTTTTTCCAGTGGTCTCAGTCTCTAAACCACACACCACATGTCATGTTGACCTTTAAAATGGCCTTAAATTTCTGTCTCTCTTGATTGGTGGGTCTCAGTAGAAAAGGCAGTGACCCAGAATGGAGATGAGTTCTAGTAGCTATTAGGCGGAAACAGGAACCGGCCATAATTTTAACTGCAAGACAAGGGGCACCCAAGTTTGCAAAGGTGTAACAAATATAGTTGGCTTAGAAGGGATTGCTTCCAAATCTGGCACAACCTACAGTTGCTTTTCCAACTTTTGCATATAACCAAACTTCATCTTTATAGTTGTGTGCAAAAGTTTGAACACCCCTGGTCAAATGACAAATGACATGTTTCTGAAAACATTTGAGCACAATATTTTTATTAATATATATTTGTTTGTCAACTAAAAAAGCAATAAAATATAAAGCATACAATGCTCCTCAGTTTTGTGCCCCCCAATATGTGAAATTCAGGAAAGTAACAGTAAATGTGTATTAAAATGTGCAGAAGTGTGTTCACTGTAGAGGATGTGTTTACTTATTTTCACTTAGAAAATTTGACTTGAGGTGGCCAAATATTCGCATATGACTGAGATACATTGAACCAGCAACAAAAGCAGGTGTTAATATGACGATGATAATGTATATTTTTAAGATAGAATCTTAATGTTGACTGTTGTAGCAACAGTGGCATGCAGGCGCTGAGGTGTGTGGTGATGATGTTAAGTGTGAGCCTGCATACAGGTCCAGTTTTAGGGGCTCTACATTTGAATTTTAACAAATGTAAAGTGCAGGTTGATCACTCCTGTTGGATCAAAACCTCGTATCTCTAAAATGTTAATTTTACAGGAGAAGCAAAAGACATTGAATGGAGGTTAATGGAACTAGATTGTTTGCCAAGCACTTTTGGAGCATTTCTACTGGTCCATTCAACATAAAACTTAAAAAAGTACCAATATTAGAAAATCGGTGGTTGGTCAGTTTCCTTAGTACCTACAGCTACAGCTAAGCAGGTACACTCTTAAAAATAAAGGTGGTAAAAAGAGTTCTTTGAAATGATGCCATAGAAAAAGAAAATCTTTGGTTCCTTAAAGCACCTTTTAATTCTAGGTTCTTGGAAGAACCTCTATTATGAATGAGAGTCACCTTTCTGAAGGTTAAAAAAACCTTCACATAATGTAAAGACGGAACTAAACGTTCAAACTAAGAACAATTTCTAAAATTTTATTTTTAAGAATGTTCAGCAAAGAGCAGGTTTGCTTTCGTCTTTATCTTTTCTTCGTACATTCTGTGTTAAACTGTTGCTCTGTGCTCGTTTAATCTTTGCCGTGCGCTCGTATAGGTGCAGCTGTGGCTTTTACCCCTATGCTTGAGAAGTTCGCAGGCTTGCTGCAGGAGGCCCATGTTGGTTTCTTCATTTCTTCTCAGGCTGGTAAGAGTCTCTGGAACCTTGGTGGCACGCTTGGTCAGCCAAACTGGACTTTTGGAGCATTTCTACTGGTCCATTCAACATAAAACTTAAAAAAGTACCAATATTAGAAAATCGGTGGTTGGTCAGTTTCCTTAGTACCTACAGCTACAGCTAAGCAGGTACACTCTTAAAAATAAAGGTGGTAAAAAGAGTTCTTTGAAATGATGCCATAGAAAAAGAAAATCTTTGGTTCCTTAAAGCACCTTTTAATTCTAGGTTCTTGGAAGAACCTCTATTATGAATGAAAGTCACCTTTCTGAAGGTTAAAAAAACCTTCACATAATGTAAAGACGGAACTAAACGTTCAAACTAAGAACTAAGAACAACATGTTGGTTTCTTCATTTCTTCTCAGGCTGGTAAGAGTCTCTGGAACCTTGGTGGCACGCTTGGTCAGCCAAACTGGACCAAGTTGTGGTAGGTGTGGCCCAGGTAAGAATTGCAGAGAGAGGCTACAGCTCCCACACCGCATTGCCATTATCGCACACCGCACAAAGCCACATGCGGTGGTGCACGTCTGTCTGGCCACATTGGGTTCAAATCTGTTTAAGGGTTTAATGACTTTTCTATTCTTAAAGCTGCTCAAGCATCAGTTGCTTTGAATGTGGACATTCATGGTATGTTGTTCACAATCACATAGATATTTCAAAGGCTTGTGCTAAAATGTTTGAAGTGTGATTTATTATGTATTATTTAATTCAGGGATGTCCAGTCTTATCCACAAAGGGCCGGTATTTCTGCAAGTTTTCCTTCCAAACGAGCTGGAGCTCACCAGCCTTCAAACAACTGATCATGTGCAGTCCTGCTTTGTTGGAATGAAAGCCTGCAGCCACACTGGCTCTCAGTGGACAAGACTGGACACCCATGATTTAGTTATTAGTTTTAATTAGAATTTTTTTTTTTATCACCTGAATGAAAGCAACTCAGGTGGTGTCTCGTGAAGATGCTTGAGAAAATGTTAAGCTGCATGAAGGAGGAGGGTCTTCTTTTAAGAATCTAAAATAGAATATTATTCTATAGGTGTTATTTCAAAATTCAGGTGTCTTCATTATTCTAAAATGTGCATAATTAAGAGTTAGCATGTCTATGCTTTCTTATTGTGAATCTAAAACAAAACAAAGTCCTTACTTATTCATATAGTTGTGTTACATTTTGTTTATATAAGTTATATATAACCTATATATAGGTTAATATGTGATACATAAATAAGTACGCACATGAGTACATAAAAACAGAAAGAAAACTGGAATGTAAGTAAACAAAAGGAAATGCAATGTTATTAAGTAAATAACTAACTAACTAAATAACTAACTAAATAAGTGAAATATATGAAAATAAATAAGTAAATATAAGTGCAATCTAAGACAGTAAATTAATAAACAGAAATGCGATGTACATAGGTAAATAAATAAATGAATAAAAATAAATAAATATAGGAATGAATAGACGTCTTTAGTTTAGTATGAAAGTGCAAAATTAAATAAGTAAGTAAGTAAGTAAGTAAGTAGGTAAATAGGGTGAATCAAAAGTCATACAGCATAAAAAATAAAATAAAATAAAACGGTGTCCTGTGACTTTTATACAAGGTGATATATATATATATATATATATATATGCAGATTTATGTTAAATATTAATTTGTTTGTTTACTTATTAACTTATTCACTAACACACATACTAGTGCAAATTAGACATCTATTATTATTTACTTGCTTACTTGTTTACTTAATTTTGTACTTTCATACTAAACTAAAGACGTCTATTCATTCCTATATTTATTTATTTTTATTCATTTATTTATTTACCTATGTACATCGCAATTCTGTTTATTAATTTACTGTCTTAGATTGCACTTATATTTACTCATTTATTTTCATATATTTCACTTATTTAGTTAGTTATTTAGTTAGTTAGTTATTTACTTAATAACATTGCATTTCCTTTTATTTACTTACATTCCAGGTTTCTTTCTGTTTTTATGTACTCATGTGCGTACTTATTTATGTATCACATATTAACCTATATTGCCATTCTATTTGTGTATTTGTTTATTTACTTGTTTATGTACTTATTTATATTGCTCTTTTATTTATTTATTTGTTTTTTCATTTATTTATGTATGTATGTATGTATGTGTTTGTTTTTTTCTATTTCTGTTATATTTAGCTAGTGACTTATTTACCTACTTACATTGCAGCTCAATTTTTTTTTTTTAGTATTTCTTTGTTTTTACAGTGAATACAAAACTCACACAATTCTGTACAGCATGCGAGTGGATGTAGCACTATTTGCTGTCAACTCTCAGAACAATGAGCTGTAAACAATAGGGTGAGAGTAGAAGGCTGCAGGCATGGGAAAACAGCATCACACTGTGGTTTAATGGTCGCTGTGTAGAAACACACATCTCAGTACCTCACAGTGCTGTGGGGTTTTTTTAAAATCTGGCTGGTGACAGATGTGCAGTTGCATCTTTACAATTATATCTCTGAATCACAGCGAAAGAGCTGTGATAAGCATCTCGAGCTTAAAGTACTAAGACCTGCTTTGTTGCAGAGCACTTTGCTTAGCAAATGTACATCTTGTGCCTGATTGTGCAAAACAAATGTGACAAATAGCAAGAAACTGGCATCTCATAGTTTCTGTCCTCACAGCGGTATTCCACTTTTCACTGTGTTCTTGAGATGAATTTGAAGGGCATAACTTTTTTTTTAAAAACCACAAATATCAAGCCAGAGAAATAATGAAAAAACACAGTAAGACAGTAAGTGAGAGCAAGCAAGAGTGAGATAGAGGGAAACCAACGGAGTCTAGTGAAGAGGAAAAAAATAACAGCCATCATACCCTGTATGAAATTCCATCTTGGTTTAAGATACATTGTGTCTATGAAACTCTGTACAAGGCAGACGACCGCGAACTGCTCCACGGCGGTGTGACGGCAAGACGAGATTTCAGCCTGTCCCTCGTTCTCTCTTTCTTCATCCCTCCCTCCCTGCCCTGGCTTCTAAAATTTGACAACAATCAATTGTCATTAGTGTCCTATGACTCGGGAAAACCAAGACCAGACTGTCCAAACCGTCAACTGAAGCTTTGTGACTGGCCCTCAGAACCCAGCCACTAAGTTTCATTGGTCATCCACGTCCACTAAAACCATTAAAACACATGGTAACTCATCCATACCCAACAGTAACCCAACTGGAACTTCAACATGATTTCAAGCCAAAACTGCTGGGAACTGTACAATGTCACTAGTCGATGTCAATCCACTATGTTGGATATCAATGAAATTTCATGACAGAGACAGATCCTAATAAACTTAAAAGCTGCCTGCTTCACGTTTGTTGAGATTAATTAAACATGCTATGTGATAATGCTACATGGCATGTGGTTCAACTCAGGTGCTGTAGCAAGGGGCATTTTGACCTCATTTACACCTGGTCACTTCATGCACCTCATCGGGATTATATTTGGACGAGGCCAAGCCATATAAAAATCCAAGTGTAAATGCATCCAATACACATATACAACAGATTAAAACCAAACCACTTCAGGAGGTGGTCTGAGACACATTTGAGCCACATGTTATAGCAGTGTAAAGACATTCATCTTGCCAAGACATATTCAACAACCAAAACCCCTCCCAGTACAAAACTCCCCATACGGTACATCACTGGGCACGTGATCCGTGTCTACGAGGAAGATCACACCAGACTTAATAGCAGCATAGACAAAGAATACTGTACAAAACAAAGTGCAGATGAAAAGGCTGAATGGATGAAAAATTGGTAATTGGTTGCTGTATAACGAGTGAATTTGCATATGCCGTCCCACACAGAAAACTGATTTTAAATCGACCAACTGGAGATGCTTTTGACTAAATGCATGAGGCTAAAATCTTATCAGGATACAATCTACATACTAGTCACATGAACTGCCCAGGGGTAAACAGAGTCTTTGCCTCTTGGGTTAGAGAAAGGCTTAAAAGCATTAAAAATCACTTATCAAGTAACTCCACTTCATGAGTTCCACCTAAGGTCTGTATAGGGATCTGACCTGTACCTCCAACTTTGAGAACCCACCCAACTGGTACTGCGAAATTTAAACCCAAGCCCAACCTGAACCACCTCATGCACTAAAATGGATTATCACAAATCATTTATGTGGGCACTTTCCAATTTATTTTATAGATCCTAATATTAAGATCAGAAAAATCAAGAAGTAGGGGCTTCCAAAGGTTAGATTGCAGAGTTGAACTAAAATCGGTTAGTGGTATCGACCACACTTGGTCTCGGTTTTGACTTGACTACTACAAAGTCTTGGCCTTGACAAGGACATTTCTCTAATGGATATAACTACAAGATTACTGTAGACCACTTGTAGTTAGCCCAAAGCAGCTCTGTGGTAAGAAACTGACGATCAATGAAGATCTAGAGCCGAAGTGTCAAACACAAGGCTGTGGGCCTAATCAGGCCCATGACACAATCCTTTATGGCCTGTGAATTTATTTTATTTTTTTATTAATATTAACCTGTTTCATCATGCATTGAACTTAAGTCCCCAGCATGCATTGCAATGTAATGTGTGCCCTGACTCTCCTACCCCAACAACAATCTATGGGACAGTGGTTAGACCACAATTATACACGTCAATGCAGTTCCACATCAGTCATATCACCAAATGCACATGCTGCATTTCAACTGCAGTTCAACCAAAGTAAACTAATCGTGAGCTCAGCAGCTCAGAAAGTCAGAGAGTCCAAAAAGTAATGAGCTTGCAGCAAATAAAAGTTGCCAGGTGTCTAGTTCAATCAGATAGGAAGGTTCAGAAGACTAGGGGCATTTAAATTTCAAACATTTCAAGTATCCATGCATTATTTCAAGTCTTTGCATATTTTTAATAAAGAATGACCAGTTCAGATTATAGCACAACATTAATTAAATATGAAATAAAAACATTTCATCTTACTTTATTTGAATGGTCCACTACATTCCCCTATAAATTATCAACAGATGTTCAAATTGTTAACAAACTGTCTATTGAAACTTGATTCTAGTATTGATTTTAAACAGTGGTGAGGTTAGGGCTAAGATTTGGACCAGGGTTAGGGCTGGGACCAGGGTGAGGGTTGGGTTAAATATTTTTTTCCCTCTCGTGCACCAGCAAGGAGGAAAAGCTTGACCTTTAAAACATGTATGAGTCATGAAAGACTTAATAAACATCTGGTGACTCCTGGTTCAGGTGTGTTATCATAGGGAACAGTGCATGGACATGCAAGAACTGAGATTGAAAACCACTAACCTACAGTACTTTAAATTCATTTGACTTAACTGCTAACAGTTACTCATCCTAAAACCTACTAAGCTGTTTCTTAAACTTATTTATCTGGCCTCAAACTCTAACCATTGAAATAAGTCTACTTTTCAGCTTATGAAACAGTAAAACGTGTTGGTTTGGCTTCCCCAGATTCAATTCAATGAATGTTGAAATGTAAGTGGCTTTTGAATCGGCCGCTTTGAGTGTGGGAAGTGTTGGAATATAGCCTATCGTCAGTGTTAGGTTAGTGTGGATGATAATGACAAAGCCTTACTACCACTATGACACTACTATCTGCTATGTCGAGACAGGCTGGCATGCTGTTTTATCTTTTTATCAGAAGTGGAAGGCATAAAGTTCCTGTATTTTAAACAATTCGCAGAATGTGGTTAATGAGAAGAGCTAAATGAAGCTACACAAATGGTTACTTTTCAGCATGTTGTACTTAATCAATTGTTATATGAACCTAAATGTTATCTGCAAAAAATTCTGATTCAGAACCAATCCGCAGCACTGAGTTTCAAATTCAAACACAAATGTAGACCAACAAAATTCTGTCAGAATTCAACTATAGCCAGACAAAATTATGTCTGAATGTGATTGTATGTCAAAACCATTCTTTCTGATCACGACTGAAGACCAACAACGTTCTGTCTAAACACAGTTGTAGCCCAACAAAATTTGGTTCTCACTGTAGTCAGACAAAATTTTGTCCGGCTCAATTCTAGCCCAAAGAATTACTGTCTGAACCTAAATGTTGTCCAACTAAATTCTGTCTGAATTTGACTGTAACCCAGAAATTTCTGTCTGAGCCTGAATGTAGCATGACAAAGCCTGATGGGAGAGCAATAAAATTTGGTCCAAGCTTTTCTATAGCCTGACAAAATTCTGTGAGAATCGCAAATGTAGCCTGATAAAATGCTGCCTGAAACAGACCATATCCACACAAAATTCTTTCCGACTTTTTTGTAGCCCAAAAAAATTCTGTCTAACCTTAAATGTATTCCAACAAAATGCTGTCTGAAGCCAACTGTGCCCCAAAAGAATTCTGTCTAAACCTAGCTGTAGCCTGACTCAACTTAGTCTGAATAACCAGACATAATTCTGTCTGAACCAGCTGTACCATGACAAAATTTTTCTGAAGCTGACTGCTGTGCAACAAAATTCTGTCTGAACCTAACTTTGATTAATGCCGACTCTGCCTGCATCCAACCTTGAATGTATTTGCTGACACACACTTGTGGAAAAATGTAAAATGTGCAAAATTTACAGTTCTGCACAGTAAGTGTGAAAATATGTTTCGGTATCAGAAATTAAAGGCGTCTCTTTCCCACGGCAGCCATCTGACAGCTCTTCTGTAGTGAGAGAAGTGGTGAAACCACGTTGATGGCCATCAAAAAACCAACAACTTCCTCCATCCCCCTTTCGCTTCCTGCTTTTGCGTCTGAGCTTCGTCGTTGCCGCGGTGACCGGCCATGCCTTTGCGTGAGAGCCACTCAGTCAGACATCTCCCCCCCTCCATCCAGACCGGAAAGGCAACGCTCACACTACTGAACCGTTTCTCACTTCTGCTGTCTGTAGAACTCATACACACACACACACACACACACACACACACACACACACACACACACACACCAAGGCCTCCATCTACACAAGGCTGTTTTGCTGCTGATTCGAGACACTAAGTACTTTTTTTCATGTCTGTGAAATCTGGCAGATACTGTGCAAAAAACAGGAATTGATACAGATCTCACAGTGCACTCACCAAATCATGTCTGTGTAATATAAACTGATACAGGAAGTAAAGAAGATCTGATGCAGTCTGTCTTAATCTCATATGATTGTCAACAGGAAAATCACACAGACACTGTGGTTACGTGTGCAGTCAGGGGGGTTTCAGCACTTTCTTTTCTTATTTTGTCCTTAGATGCTCAACTACCAACCAGTAGAGACAAACCACGTGTCTATTTTAGGACTGTCAAACGTTTAGAATACATTATCACGATTAGTCCAATTATTTTTGCATTGTTAATTGTGATTTTAATCTCTAATTTGCTTGAATTTGGCCCTAAAGAAAGATTTGGTAACACTTTGCAACTGCTCAAATTCCATATGTTGCTTATTTATTTTTTTATTTATATGCAAGTGAAAGGTCATACTCTTAGGATAGACTGGGTGTGAATTGGTGAGCTAATTTAAGCATGGCGGCAAATTTTGCTGTTGCCTTGTTTTGCTATTTTAACTGGAAACTTACATTTCTCATGTAACTGAACTCAAATACAAAACTGTGCTGATGTTAGGGGCCAAGCAATGTGGAAATTTTGTGTCCAGTACCAATATCAATTTTGAGGGCCCCAAAATTCAGATAATCAACAATATTGGCTTGATTTTACTTTTATACTCCAATACTTTGGGCTTATTAGGACTGATGTGATAGCTTAGGCCAGGGGTTAGCGATCGAAATGTTAACAAGAGCCATTTTGTCCTTTCAATAAAAACTAAACCACCTTGGGAGCCACAACACGTTGTCTATTTTGCCATCTTGGCTGTAAATATCTCTCAGTGTGTGCTAATAGTATAGGTTAAAAACATAATATAAACACAAGTGCAAACTTTGCACTGCTTTAAGTTTAGCCACTTTTCCCACATCTCTGGCAGGAAACTTAGTTTCTTGTAAAGTAGTTTCTTGTAAAATGTCTCTCAACATTAGATTTTTCACTACAACAAATCAGCTTCTCATTCGTCAGCTTGTTGTTCAAATTTTCTTTGAATTTTCCTATTATTATTAATGTTCTACCTTAAATGGTGCTTGAGACACCAGAATGTAACTGCTGCACCGTTTAAGGTGGAACAGGAAAATTCGAACAAGAAGCTGGTGAATGAGAAGCGACTTCAGCCTCGTGACTTTTTAGTGTTTGATAGTTTCTTGTTGCAGATTAAACATATCAGGAAACCAGTTGGAGTGATTATACATGCAAATAAATCTGTTCATCTTTACTGCAAAAGAGGATTATTTTAGGTTTTATCTAAAAATCTAATTCTGCTGAGGAACCAAAGATGGGCAGTAAAAGAACCGTATGTGACTGCAGGGTCGCGTGTTGTCGACCCCTAGCTTACGCTAAAATGATTCTCCGTTGTCAAGTGTGAATTATAACTTATGACTGGCTGTTTTCAATGGTCACCTAAACAGCAGAAACTCAGTCTTATACAACATAAATACTGTAGCACTGGGTGGATTAGCTACCCAGAAATCCATTCTATTAATTACCTCTTATTTTCATTAAAAAAAAACTTCTGGGTTTAAACACATTTATATCCCAGTCTTGCCATTCATTTTTTGGACATTATTGTCAATATTTTTACACATACCATGGGTTGTAGACATTAGCTGATGTTATCAGACAATTGATATGTCATTTGGGCTTGAGTTAAACGAAATAAATGAATTTGGATGTCATGTAAATATTGTTTCTGGTTTATCATTTTCACCTTTTGTTAAGGCTTGGGGTTAAGGTTTTGGTTACAGGCACTGTTGGATTGTGGTTATTGCTTGAATAAAGCTGTAGGTCAGGGAAATACCAAGCAGTAGCCTTTGGGTCAGGTTAGGGTTTGGTTCTGGTTTAGGTTTAAGCATAAAATTAATCTTAGGGTTATGAGAGGTAAGAGAAATGACAAGAATCAGGCTTAGGCCCAGGTTTTTATGTGTCAACTTAGGTTTAAAAAGATATGTCAACACTCAGCCCTTACAAACACAGTAATACAAATATGTGTGTTTGTGGGTGAGCATGGGTGAGTGTAATGGATTTGTGTTCCTTTCATTCTCAAACTGAGAACGCTGGGCTAGTGAGGGAGACGTGCTGTCGGCCACAAGCCTTTGGATACAGTGATTCATCTCTATTTCTCTCGCTCAATTCTTGATCTTTCTCCATCCATTTGCTCATTCGTTCGCTCTTTCGTTCGTTATGTAAATCGTGACTCACCCTGTTTGCACTGCTTTCAAAAAGGCTTTGAGTGAATTCAGCATCCTCATGCTGCGCACAGGCTCAGCTCTGCAGACCTGCTGCATTCAGATCTGTGGGAATTTCCGTCAGTCGTCATTTCTGTCAGAGAAACTGATGATAAATGTCAGCCGAGGCTACCTATAACTGTTTTGAAATTAATACAATTAAGGCCTTTCTTGATTGGGCATTGGACAGGCTTCACTGGAAACAGCTGATGATGGGGCAAGTGAAAGCAGAACAGAATCTCAGATAAGTAAACAGGCAATACTCAATTAATTGATCATAATACAAATTTTGACATATGTCTATTACAACATGAGAAGAACTTGAGAAGTTAGCCAAGTTCTAAAAAGTTGTGCAGTTGTCAACAATCTTTCAGAGAGGTTTTATGTGAAATGGTTCTTAATTAAGAAACCAAACTGGATTTCTTTACAGTGATTGTGATAGGAACCAGGCGTCACAGGAACCAGGGGCCGTATAACAGAAAATTCTTAAGTCTGAGATCATATATTATCTGCTTTGTTGTCATGGCAACTTCAGTTAAGACTGAAGCTAGGAGAGAAGTTATTACAGAACAGGAATCTACAATCTTATCTTATTTCCAGATAAGAAAAAGGTATTACAGAAACATCTTAAGTTGGCAAAATATCCCAAATAATTTCTTAACTTTAAGATAAACCCAGAGCATCTTCACTTCTGTTTTAATTGTCTGTTTCTATGGTTTTATACGGTGATAAGCAGCACAGTTCACTATAGCCAGCATAATGATGTTGCATTTATCTACACCGAAAATGGTACTTGTGAGTTTTTTTTAAACAGCACTTTTTAATCTCCACCATCCTCTCTTATTAACTTCAGGTGTTAATGTTTGATAAATATTCATTAGATACAATACTACAGTGATGGTGGTGAATATTGAGGAGACAGAGCTGGACAGATGTCTGTTTATTCGGAGGAATAACTTCAGCGTGTTCGGCTAAAGCGTTTGGAAATGAAACTGAAACTGGAGCACGGCAACGTTCTGGAAAATAGCACAAATGTCAGAATAATACTAACTTCCAGTTTCTTGCAATTTAGTTTTATTCGTCCTTTTTTACAGGAGTAATGGTAGCTAATGGTAGCTGTGTGGCTAACTAACTTGATTTGAAAGTTAAGATTTCCTAACCTGAGATAAGATAGGATGCTGTAAGATAAGATTCTTAAATCAAGATGATATTTGCTTCTGGAAGCATTTGTGAAACACCTCATCTTGACCTGTCGGACCTTAAGCTAAGACAAAAAGACAGGCAATTTCTGTAATCCGGCCCCAGGTGTGTACAACACAAGCATAGACACTTATATACTTACATGAGTTTTTATACGTAACGTGCAAAACAAATCTGAAAAAAAAAAAGTTTTCTTTGGGGATTATTTTGCCTCATAATACTCTGCATAAAAACCTCCACCACTGATTAATAGTCTGTAACATGATCTCAAGACTATTGGCAAAACAATGTCTCAGGCATTAGCCAGCATATTCATAACCATTTCATGTAATAACTTTCTGTGAGGTTCCTTTTACTACCACTATGAAAAATTTGAGCTTGATCAGTGTCTCTAAAATGGAGCAACCACCCTGAAAGACTGTCATGACAACTTGGTAACTGGTCCTTCCTTTTTCAAAGTGCTTTATTTGGATGCCACACTATATATACTTTGTAGATGTTTACGATGCATTTAACTTTTATTCAACTTTATAACTACAGTTGGCCATGGGTGCCACCTTTGCATCACACATAATATATCTTTACACTCACTTTGCACCTACTAATTCATGCAATTATCTAATCAGTCAATCTTGCTGCAGCAGTGCAGTACATAAGAACATGTAGGTATGAGCCAGCAGCTTCTGGTAATGTACACGTCAACCATCAGAATGGGTAATCTCACTGTTTTTCACTGTGGCATAGCTGTTGGTGTAAGATGGGTTGGTTTGAATATTTCTACAACGGATGATCTCCTGTGATTTTCAACAGATTACTCAAAAGGGTGCAATAAAGAAAAAAGAAGAAAACAACAAGTGAGCAGCAGTTCTGCAGACAGAAAGATGAGAGACGTCAAGAAAGAATGGCCAGATTGGTTCAAGCTGACAAAAATGCCACTCAGATAACCTTTGTACATCTGTGGTGAGCAGAAAAGCATCTCACAATAAAGCTTGAGGTGAATGGGCTACAACAGCAGAAGACCACATTAGATTCCACTTCTACCAGCCAAGAACAGAAAGTTGATGCTGCAGTTTGCACAGGCTCACAGAAACTGAACAGTTAAATACTGGAAAAATGTAACTTTGTCTGATGAATCTCAATTTCTTCTGAGAAACACAAATGACAGGATCAGAATTTGGTGCCAACACCATGAATTCATGAACATACCCTGGCTTGTGTCAACAGTTCAGGCTGGTGGAGGTGGTATAATGGTGTAGAGAATGTTTTCTTGGCATGTTTTGGGCCCATTAATACCAATCAATCATTGCCTGATGGCTACAGCCTGTTTGAGTATAGTTGGTGACCGTGTGCATCCTTTCATGACCAAAATCTTCTAATGACTACTTCCAGCATGATAATGCACCCTGTCCCAAAGCAAAAGCTGTCTCAAACTGGTGTCATGAACATGATAATGAATTCATTGAACGGTGGCCTTCTAGTCACTGTGGTATGTGGTAGATGTGGGATGTGGTAGAACAGGAGATTCGCAGTGTGAAAGTACTTAAAAATCTGCAGGATTTGCAGGATGCAGTCACGTCAACATGAACCAGAATCTCAAAGGAATTTTTCCAACATCTTGTGGAATCCATGCTATGAAGAACTGAAGCTGTTTTGAGAGCAAAGGGAAGCCCAGCTCAGTATTAGCATAGTGTTCCTGATAAAGTGCTAAGCCTGGTCCTAAACCTAAACATGGTACTAATCCTAGCCTTTACATTGTTATGTTTCACCAGGTAGTTTGTTAAAGCTTGAACGTCTGTAAATATTTTATAGTGGGCAATCTAAATTGTGAGATGTTGTGTTCTTTTAACCCTATTTGAAAATGTCAACTCAATTCTTTTCATTTTGTGAACATTTCATGACGAATGGCCATAAAATCCTATCACAAGAGCTTACATTTAATTCTGAAATGTTTTTACCTTCTCTGATAAAGTTTCCATTTTGTTACAATAGCAATAATGTACACATTTTACCAAGTCATCAATTGTACAAACATATGCACTTCCTGCACTTTAAAGTAGAAAGCATTGTAAATTTTAATAATATGTTATCTTTGATCTGCCTTGGCCTACTAAGGTCCATACATGTGTGTACTTGTTTGTTATTTCCTTTCATTCGTCCCATCTAAATACCATATGCTGGTAAATGAGAATGCAAAAGGTCAGATGACCCAAAAGGTTAAAGGTACTTATTCTCACTCCTTTTCTCTATTGTAATGAGTTGTACTACGATTTTTAATGTAGAGGCATGTTAGCATCTTACATGCTCACTTGCACTCCTTTAAAATTTTTGCACTGTAAGTTTTTGACCTATTTGATTAGATTCCACAGCGCCGTCTGGGTAATTTGAACATCCATCCACAGCAAAGAAGGGCGACCAAGGTGAAGGACACCAGTGGAGAGAAGGGAAACAATGGACATTCTGTGGTTTGTGAGGTCAGTTTCTGCATGTGAAGACTGTATATTTTCTTTGAACATTACTGACTCAAGCTGAGTTAAAATAGAGATGGTCAAACCTGCTTTTGCCCTGGACTTTTAGCACTCTTCTTAGCTGGCCTCCTGACCACTTTTGTGAATTTGTATATGCACTGACTTTATTAAGCCCTATTCAAACTGGATTTACCGGAGGAAGTCTGATAAAGCAATTTTTTTCTGACTCTGATTAGTACGGGATAAAATATCTGTGTAATTTGCCTAAAATGACCTCAGATAGCCCAGATTGAAACATCATCATTCGGATATTACTATCATCACATTATTATGCGACAGGTACCACACTTCTGAACAATAACAACACATCTGTATGCCTAAATGGCAATACACAAAAAAAGCAACTGGACATGTGAGAAGACTTCACATCATTTCAATGTGGGGTGATGTTTTCAACAGCAGTTCCAAATGATGGTGCATAACGGGTGCAACCTAAATTGTCATGAAATTGAGCATTTGGGTCAAACCAAGTTCTATTTGGCTGGTAGCCTTGTCTTCAGATTGCAAAAAGAAAAAAAAATGGATGCGCCAATTTCTATTATCTGGTTTCTATTACATTACTTTGATATCAACTTGAACAGGATTATTATTACCTCAAGTTCAGCAAATTATAGACGGTAATTCACTCCGTACTTGTTACTTAGCAGACTATTAAAAACTACAAACATTAAAATCACAAATCAATCACTAAAATTGCAAGTACACAAGTAAACTAATCCAGCTCCAATAGGGCTAACCATAAATACATAAGATGTAGATCCACTTTGCTAGCATGACTGCAACCCACCTGTTGATGCAGGTCATGTGGTTACCATTCTCTTGTTTGTTTTTTTTTGTGGGCAGAAGTTCAAGGGAAAAACGTGGATGAACGTGGATTAAACTTGAATTTACTGTATATTGCATCTACTTTAATCAAGAGAAACAGTGCAATTGTGTAAACAAATATCCTATGATTTTTCCAAAGGCAGTTCAAAATGAGCTTATTTTTATTATTTTTCCTAATTTTTTTCAAAATAATAGCATTATGCAATGTGATGCTTACCTAAAGATTTCATCAATGCTTTATTTGAGAGATTTACACTGAGATAAAGACTCCACAGGTGTTGGTATTGCACCAGAGGAGGTGAACAGAAGAGATGAAGCTCTCAGAACCTGAGCTGATGAATGGCCACATTAAACACATCAGAAAAACAGACCAGAAAGCACAGTAGACTGTGGGGCAGAAGTGGTGTGGTTGGATTCAATTTTGTTGTAGAGTTATGCTCAGGTTGGATGAGCTGATCAACTTTTTGCAAATTTGCTGCCAAACTATTTTTAATTTTACATGATGTTTTTTTGGGCCAGTTTTATAACATATAATTATTGGGTTGGAAAACTCGACTCAGCTGAAGTTATTAACATTATCGCTGTCATTCTGTTCTAGTTACATATCAAATGAACTCTTTTACAGCTTTGAGTTAGTTCGCCAAAACTTTTTTATTCAGTTTTCCTGCGCTGCCAGGGGGTGATGCAGCCCCCAAACATCCCTACTTCCCACAGTTATGATTACTGCTTTTGCTTGTGTATGACTTTCTCTTGTTACACAGAATATTTCTGGCTAACTGGTAAACTGCATTGCATCTCTTATTTCCTGGGCTTTGTTTTATAAAGGCTCAAATCTCCCCACAAACCTCTGCGGTGGCTCCACAGGAACATTTGCTGCTTTTTAACCTCCTACTCCAAACCTGACTGCACTGCTGCCAATTCTACCAGCGTAAAACACCTCCAAACCTGGTGACATTACTACTAAACTAGAAAGGAACAAGCTGTGTATCCTGTGAAATGATTTGTGTTCATTTTCATAGATATTAATAAAAACAGAAGCTTGAACTTTGGAAGCAGCGCAGATACCCTGAGGACGGATTCAAGGAAAATTTCAGTGGGTTTCGAACTAATCTCTGCCACATCTGGTGCATTTGGTCATTTACCACAAACGATAATTTCCTTGTTCTGAGAAAAGAGAAGAAAAACTATTGATTTAAAATACACTTATAACAAAAGGTAATAGAAACATTTTTCATCAAACTGCCATTGACTTCTTTTAACCCTCTTATTATCATGGCATCACTTGGAAACCATTCAGTGTTTAACCTTTTAGAGTAAAAGGAGCACTGTTGCCACATTCTCTGAGCTACGGTCATTATGTTGGTCTTATTTGAAAGGTAACACTCTCTAGTTTTTAATTTTTTTCCCCCAACTGTCAGAATAATTGCATGAATTACTGACACAGAGTAACATAGGCTGAAAAGGAGGTTATTTCCACCTGACTCATAGATCTCTACACTGATCTCTGACTCTTGCTGTGATATCAAGACCACATGTTTTGGATCATGATATCGCTGTGAATAGTGATGAGGCTTTGAAGGTAGGAACTCACGAATTTGTGAGTGTTTGAAAGTGTTTGCTCTTTCTGTGCTAATGGTTTACAATAAAATACAATGGTTTGTGTAGATTGAACCCCAAGATTTTCAAGCTTGTTTCTAATGGAACATTTCATTGCTATATTGCTGGGTGATTTGGTGATGTATAAAGAAGCAGAAGTGCATGGATTTGTGCCGGTACAAGTTCAGTGATCTCTGAATAAATGATTGATACCTTTTTTTTAAAAAATTAAACATAATGCCTGTGTTACAACCTGGTCTAGGGTCAGGCCATGAAAGAACGGTTTGGTGAAAAAGGAATGCTTTGTGAAGATGTGTGTAGTGTTTAATAATGATACAAAAAAACAAAACAAAAAAAAAAACAAATGGTTCTTAATAGCAAATTTAAAGTGTATTATACAAATGTAAGGTTCGATCACCAGTTTGTCCTCAGGCATAGCAAAAGCCAAAAAACAAACACACACCAACTCCAAGACTAGTAAACAAAACACTGTTAAATATTAACCAAACAAAAGGGCAAATAACTTACTATGTAACTCCCTGACTGACATAAAATATAGAAGAACGAATCTTTGAACAAAATATACAACAAGCTAACAGGTTTAAGGTGTGAGCTGATTCAAGGTCAAAACAAAACAGCCAAGAGGCCAAACAGTCAGAGAATATCAAACAGGCAAACAAACAAGCAACAAGAAACAAGTGAGCAAAAGCTGTTGATGGAGCCAACGAGGCCTCTTTTGTTCTTCCCGCCTGATGATGTCATGATCAGACATTAACTGGAGCAAGGACTGGAGCGAGTGGTGATGAGATGAAAACACGAACAGGAACATGGAACGGAGGCTACAACTGGGAAGACAGAGCAGAGGCACAGACAAAACAGACATAGAGCAGAGCATAACAACCTGACATAACCTGACATGGAGGTTTAAACTGCAGGGGTCAAATTTAAAAACTTTAATCAATTTTGCGATATCATTAGGATTAAAAGTGTGCTTTGAGTCAACTGGTTTTTGGGTTTTTTCAGGGGTCCCTCTCATAAATTTAAAAATAAAAAATAAATGTAATAAAGTGATATGTAATGATGGTCTTCGGAGTGGTGCAACTGTCTAAAAGTTGGCCCTATCATCAGGAGATTGCAAGTGATACTACAGCCATCTGTGGCCCTCTCCCCATCACTCAACATAATGGTGGGCAGTGCAGGTGTCTGTTAGATGATGTAACAGAACTGGCGGTTAAAGTTGCAAGGGCCTTTAGCTTTCTAATGCCATTGCCTTAGCAGCAACTCGAAAGGATATGGTCACACTTCACAGGTCTCAGAGTAAGCCTGTGCTAGCCCTCATAGCGCAGGTGGTATCATGTGGCTGGGGGAGTCCTAACTAGTGCGTGGATTTGGAGATGATTAAATTGGGAAGAAAATTTGGGAAAATTCCCCCTAAAATAATTGATTAAAAAATAAAATCAAATTTTATGTAATAGAAAATAGAAATTTTCAATGAGATTCAGGTCAGGAGATTGGTCAGGCCATGTAAGCACCTTTATCTTCTTTTCACAAACCTGTCTTGGGTTATTTTGGCTGTACATTTGGTGTCATTGTCAATTTTCTCCACAGACTCAGTTTCTCAGATTCTTCTCTAGCATGTACCAGCAATTTAACCAACTCGTGTTTCCTATGGGAATGTATAGTGTCCCAACACTGTTTGCAGAGAAGCAGCCACATGATGCTCCCACCTTCATACTTCACTCTGGGTCTTCTTGGGATCATACACTTTCTTTCTTCAAACAAGACAGGCTGAATTGTGGCAAAAGAGTTCTATTTTTATTTCATGTGCCCAGAGTACAAACCTCCAAAAGGGCTTTGTTTTGTCTAACATGCATGTGTGCTTCTTCTTCAGCAGAGGAGTTTTGCGTGGTGAGGAGCAGAGATGACTGTAGCGCAGTTCACTGCTTATTGTTTTCTATGTAACTGTTGTTCTTGCTGCTTTGGGGTCATCCTGCAACTCTTCAAGTGACTTGTGAATTGAGATCAAGTGATTTTACCTTCTTTCTCATTAGTCTGAGAAAAATCTTGCGTTGTTCACCTGTCCAGGGATGATTAGTTGTGGTTCCATGAACTTTACGCTAGCATAGTATCGAAACTAATCATACAGACAGAGATGTTTATTTCTTTTTTATCACCCGGTAACTTTTTCCATTCGAGTGTTTCTTAACAATACAGTGCCTGAGAACTTTTCTGAGGACCTTCACCTTCTTTATTGCTATGTTGTGTGAAATCTTCCCAACCAATGGGAAGACTGGTCTTTTATGATGACACCAGGTACTGTGTAAATGAGAACCTTGTCCTTATTTTTTTCCCTTAATATGTAGAACTTATTTTCATGTAGCCTTTGCAATATATTGTACTTTTAAACATATCGTTGTTTGTGCTCATGAGTACATACATTTAAGTTCACATTCATATGTACAAAGTCCAAAAAAATGTATGTAAAACTGAAGTGGAAAAATGTACTGGAGGTATATTAAACAATAAACTGAGAGTCTAAATGTATTTGCAACATATTTTGTTTAAAGAAAATATAGACACACAGAGAGAGAGAGAGAGAGAGAGAGAGAGAGAGAGAGAGAGAGAGAGAGAGAGAGAAAGAGAGAGAGAGAGAGAAAGAGAGAGAGATTCACACAACTCCCACACACATACACGTCTCAGTGGCGGAAACCAAACCTGAGCTTGTCACGAAAGTTGAACGTATGTGAGTCAAACGATGCAGAATTCCGCACGTTGTGTTTTGCACAGCTCTCTTTTACAAACACCCCACACATACATTCTTTCTCTCTCCCTCATTCACACACACACACACACACGCACGCACGCACACACACACACATACAAATACACACACACACACACTCACACACACACATTCATGCACACACACACACAACACACAAACAGTTCCCCTCATTCCTTTGCAGAGAAAAAGCAGAAACACTAACCACAACCACAGAGCCTCACAGAGAGGCACCTGTCTCAGAGAGAGAGAGAGAAAAAAATAGACAGAGATAGAGAGAGAGAGATACACAGAGAGAGAGAGAGAGTTACTGAAAAAATAAGTGAGATAAAAAGAGACAGCAAAAGAGAAATACAGAGAGAGAAAGCAAGAGAGACAGAAACATAATATATATGTATCTGTATATTTGATTTTCAGTTTTTAACATAATTTGAAAATGGATATTGACCTTTATATTGTGTGTAACTTTCATGAAGGATGGACCAAAAGAAATGGCTAAAAATAACTTGGGGGGTGGGGTGGGGGGGGGGTCTGGTTCCATTGACTTACATTAAAAGTAAAGCATGTTTATTCATTCTCCTGTAAAGTTTTATATATATATATAGTACTGTACTGTGTGAAAGTCTTAGGCACCCAAGATATATATATATATATATATATATATATATATATATATATATATATATATATATATATATATATATATATATATATATATATAATAGTGATTTTCTGGATGTTCGTGTGTTTGTTTAATCATTTTCAAACCTCTCCTCGAGGAAGCCCAATATTATATGTAATTAAAAAGCAACGCCTGGTTTAGCCAATCGGTTCTTCAGTAAATTGTGTTACATAATTACTCATTATGTAATTGATGATATTAACGAGTCTCTGTGGCGGCTGTGAAGGTGTCAAGGAAAAATACGGACCCAAGAAATTCTTGTTGCTTTTTATTGTTTTTATGTTTATTTGAATTATGAATACGACTTTATTCCATATATATATATACATATCACACACACATAATGTTTAACAGTGATTCAAAAACTGTTAAAAAATAATAATTTCTTATCTTCTTCTGAAACAACGGTCTCAAACCCCAAATAAGCAATATTTGTGACCAAGTTTCAAATGAGTTAAGTGTTTTAACACCTTTCTTTATCTTTCCAACACTCTGACTGACTACACTGAACTGTCTCTCAGTCTCATATTATTGAGACCTATTTAACTCTATTTTGACTAGACGCACTGAATAGAATATGCAACCATTTGTCACTGTGTTTGCACACTGTGAAATTAGACCTCTGCATTTAACCCCTCCGTGCAGTGAAACACCCACATACATGCACGCAAGTGAACACACACACTAGAGGGTAGTGAGCACACTTGCCCGGAGCAGCGGGCAGCCCTATGCACGGCGCCCGGGGGGCAATTGGGGTTAGGTGCCTTGCTCAAGGGTACTTCAGTCATGGACTATCAGCCTACGGGATTGAACCGGTGACCTTCCCGTCACAGGGCTGGTTCCCTAACCTCCAGATTGCCCCCACTGTTTACAGTAGCGTGGTGTAAGGATTCATTGTAACTGAATTCTACACTTATGCTGTCACTTAGACATACCTGGCTTAAGTGTATTTCAATTCACCAGTGGCTGTTTTCAGGCATCATAAATGCTTATCTTAAGTTAAACTTAAGGGACGTTCCTCAGCTAAGCAGTATCCTTACTGCACTAAACTTCTTGACTGCTCATCTTTGTTAACAGTTCAAAAACTTAAGTAGGTTTCTCATTTTTACAAAGATTTCCATCCTGTCTACATCTCTTAGTGTTCAAGAAGCTGCTTTTGTTACTGTCTCTTCAAAATTTATATACAGTTAAATGTAAAAGTTTGAGCCCCCCAGTTAACTAACATATTTTGTTGTTAGTTAACGTCCTTAACATTTGCATATGGCTGCATATAAATGAACTCTGTTTTGATTGGTTGCCCTATATTGTGTCATGAAACATATTTTATAACTTCAGCATAAATGGGCGGCATTAAACTGCTGTAAGCTCAATAAATATATTGCAAGTAAATGCATAATTTTTTCACAAAAATGATTAATTAGAAATGGCTTCTATATACACGTTGTATGTACTGATGAGTGCCTGGTACACTTTGAAACATAAACTATGTTAAACTGTTTTATTTCATAAAAAACAAAGAGAAATTTGGTTTTCCATGATATGGACCCTTTAAAGAATGATCAAAATTCACTTAAGCTGTCTCATGCAAGTGACCACAAGCCATGCAAAGCAGCAGATAATCAGAAGTTGTACACTAATGTTTACACAACTGAGAAATTAGAGGCACTTTTGCTGAGAGCAAACTGGTGATTGCGATTTCGCAGTCTTGCTAAATTAATGCTGTATACTGTGGTGTCTGAAATGTAACACCTGTTGCCATTCCACCTATTTTTTTTTTTCATGTTTACAAGTCTGCGAGCGTGTTTATGTATCTGTGAGTGTGCGCGCCACTATGTGTGAGTAAATTTGTGTCAGTGCATGTAGCAACTCTCTCACCGCATTTTCAGGTCTATTTGAAGAAGAGGAGAGGAAAGCGTGGGAAACTACGTCAAAACTGTGGTCTGCTAGAGAAAAAGAAAGAGAAAGAGTGTGATGGCTGTGGATCCTCACTGTCACAAAGATAACATCGAAGTAAGTTCTAAAATGTGATGTTTCTAACTGTAAGTGGCTAACCTGAACAAAAAGAGAAGCCTCCCCACAAATGCCACACAAACCTGAACACTCAAACACATCTCAATATGTTTTTTTGTTTAAGGTGAGAGCAGGCGTCACCCATCATTTTGCAATGCTAAGTCGATGCTACGTTCCAGTGAGACATGACATCACATCGTCTTTTCAACAGCTTATTGACATTACTCTATGTGGGCCGTTGCCCCTTCATGAGCCTTCCATTGTGTGTGTTCACATCTACGGGTAGGGTGTCCCGATTTTTGTTGAGATGGAGGGGTAGATCGAAGTGTTAGGGCTACATGGCCCTCCAAAGGGAGGTTTTCCAGAGGTATACTCCATGCAAAAAAAAAAAAAAAAGAAAATGGCTAGATGGCTGCGCAAGCAACCAAAGAAACCCACAAAAGTAAAAAATTGTGATAACGATTGCATTCTCTTAGTTTAAGGTTGTTTCAATATATTAAGGTCCTTTTCTTCGTAACAGGAATAAAAAATTAATACATAAATTTCCCGTTCTACCTTAAATAGTCCAGCAGTACTGATGCTTGAGGCACCAGTAAACTGAAGTCCATTTAAGGTGGAAAATTTGAACAAGACGCTGGCGAAAGCTGACTTCAGTTTCATATCCCAGAAGAATTAAGGGTGGGAGATAATAAATCATTATTACATCCCCCTCTTTAAAGGCATATGATGCCCTAAAGTTAAAAGACCAGCAGTGAAGTTGCTGAACTTTACCCTCCTCTGCTATCACTGCAGACTGGCAGGGTCACCTACAGAGCGCCACTAGCAGCCTATTAATGAATTTAGGGTCTTTTTAATCGGAGGGTCCCATTTCATAGGGGAAGATTTCAACCACTACCCATTGTGACACGTGAAAACAAGGGTAGGGGTGAAAATAAGAAATGGGATTGTCAGTGTTTATACAATAGCTGCCATAAGTGACTTGGTGCTAACATAACTGCAAGTCCAGTAGTAGGAAAAGTACATATTGCATTAGCCTTATCGAAATGGTGTTAATTAGGCAAGTAATTAGACAAACAACTGGACAAACAAAGATGAATGTTGCAGAGAAAGGTAATAATGATGGTGGCTCTTAATGGTAATGATGTACTCACTGTGATGTAAAATTTTTAAGAAGGACAGTTCATTGATTGTTTCAATATATCTTTGATGGAGAAACCATTCAGTACTTCCATTGAAACATTCGGGCCTTCAGCCCCAAAGCCCCACCCCTAATGACACTTCTCCTTTTTAACCCTTTTAATGATTTGGTAAACAATTTGAAAGATTGTTTTAATCATACATATTTTTTTATTGATATCTATAAAGGTGATGTAGTTGTGGGTCATAAGCGACCACTTTGCTCTGTTGCTAACATTAAAAGCAAAGTCCAAATAGACTATCATCCAACAGCTGACCTGAACTTATAAATCCTACAAATACTAACTGGACCAGTGGGCAAGTGTTCATGATAGTCCCTGACAAGCGCCCCTTACTTATTCTGAGAGAGTGAGAGACTGAGGGTAGGTTTCTAAAAGGGCAAACGTAGGACAGTGGGGAGAACTTGGCCTGAGAGCTGCTTGGATATTTAACCCTGTTTCACTGGCACCTCATTCAACATGATAATGAACACGAGTCAGAGATGAAGAGAAATACATGCTCACAAACTCAAGCACACAGTGGAAAAGAACATGTTGTGAAGTACAAAGGGTATAATGTTACCAGATACCATAAGAGTTATGTGGACTTTGCAAAAGATGGATGTAGGTGTGTTAAATGGGTCATAAATGCAGCCAGTGTGGAACACTCAGGATCTTCTAGGCCTGCAAAGTCTG
This sequence comes from Pygocentrus nattereri, assembly GCF_015220715.1. Lineage (NCBI taxonomy): Eukaryota > Metazoa > Chordata > Actinopteri > Characiformes > Serrasalmidae > Pygocentrus > Pygocentrus nattereri. Next base: position 7,728,566 of record NC_051215.1, read on the forward strand.
TCATTTCTATAGCATTTCTGCAGTCATTTTTAATAGCATTCAAACTCTGTATGTACTTTATTGTAGTAATACAAGTAATATTACTACAATAAGTGGTGCGTTTGAAATCTTCTTAGACTAAATAATGTTTTATCTCAGTGACTCAGTATCTTAATTGTTTTTTGTAAATATACATTCATTCTGAAATTGACGTCTGCAACACAATCCAAAAATGTTGGGACAGCAATTTAAAGCTAGGAACATAGTGAAATGTTCAAAAAAGATCCTAAACAGGTGGTATAATCATGCTTTGGTATAAAAAGAGCATCCAGGAAAGGTCTAGAAAGGATGCCCAAGCAAATATTCCTGAGAAAAGAGGGTCAAGGCTTGCCACTTTGCCAAAAACGCCTCAGCAAAAAATTCCACAGCTTAAACTGCAACTTAAACCTCAGCCAGGAACTGCAAGGATTTCAGGCATTTCACTTTATACATTGCATAGTATCATAAAAAGATTAAGGGAATACAGAGAACTCTCTGTGTGAAAAAGGCAAGGTCAAAAACCACAAATGAATGCCCGCTCTCTGTATCCACATCCATAAATACAAGTTAAGACCATACTATGCACAGTGGAAGTCATTTGTCAATCCAGAATCCAGAAAGGCCACCAACTTCTCTGGGCTTAGGCTCATCTTAAATGGACTGATGTGACCTGCACAGTGGAAACGTGTACTGTGGTCAGACAATTCAACCTTTCAGTCTGTTCCTGGAAATAATGGATGTTGTTTCTTCAGGGCAAAGAGGTGAAGTGCTATCCACATTTTTACTAGTGTTCAAGTTCAAAAGCGAGGGTCTGTCATGGTATAAGGGGGATTAGTGGGTAACTTGGACATCTGTTAAAATACCATTAATGCTGCAGACATTTAGAAGCAACATATACAGACTTTTAGTCACCTACTTTTTCTGGGACGTCCCTGCTTATTTCAACATGAAAATACCAAGCCACATTCTGCACGTGTTACAACAGCATCGCTGCGTAATCTGACAGTGCGAATGCTGAACAGAACAGTCTACTATTGAAAATATGTCTTATTAATCTTAAAACACAGGGAAGGCCCTCTACAGCTGCATAGCTGAAGACTTATAGAAAAACATTGGCCACAAATTCTGCTTCCAAAATTGGATCAGTTTGCATCTTCAGTCTCCAAATGATTATTAAATTTAGTTAAAAGAAAGGGTGATGTAACATAGTGGTAAACATGCTCCTGTCCCAACCTTTGGAGAATTTGTCACTCATCTGTGCCAATTTCTGACTGTCCTGGACTTCTGGTCTTCTGAAGAAGTCAATTAGCTTGAGCAATTACTAAACTATGCCAGAAGGTAGATCTCCAGGACTAGGGCTACTGACCACAGCTCTAGGTCTACTGGAAGTTCTAGATGTGTCACTCAAGCAAGAGTGGTTGTCTGACCAGTGCATATCAACCAGTAGTTAGAAGTGGAAAACTGAAATAAAGAGCTTTTGTAGCACGCACCTTACAAGGACAGGACCTCACAGTTGTTACTCCTCACATTGCATTGACCAAATTTTTGTGGGCAAGAAAAAAAAACATATACACATTTTGATGCAACCTCCCATTGTGTGTGTCACTAAGTGTGGCAAAACTGGCAACTATTACTGTATAACGTCAGCGTAAAGTGATAGCCGGTATTGTGTTTGTGAATTATGTGTCCTAGGAGTTGTTCTCCATTCATTTCCAGCCCCTAGGACACATCATTCACAAACACAATGCTGGCTATTACTTTGATTCTCATGACAAACATTTGTATGTGTATCATGAGCATAATGGAAGACTGTTTTCAAGGAACAAAAGCCTTTTCCCCCAGTTAAGTCCTGATACATCAGGTTATTTCCACTGGACCATAAAGCTGCAATAATCAAGATTGCAGATGTGATCTTTAATTTTAACGTAACCCTTGTTGCAATTTTATCATTTGAATCCCATGTATAGGCCTCATATACATCTATAAATACTGCTAAGACTGCATTTCTCACTTCTGCAACATGTCCAAAGTAAGATACATGCTAATTCTACATGATGATGAGAAATTAGTTCATGCTTTTATAACTTTAGATTAGATTACTGTACTGTATTACTGGCTGTCTCTGTGAATACACTCCTATCTGAGCATACTACTCTGGTCTCATTCAGTTTACACTTTGAAAAATCAAGGCTTGAATGGTTCTTTGCTTAGATGCTTTGGGAAAAATCTTGAATTTGTATAAACCTAACATTAACCTTAACTTTTACTTGTGGGAGTTCCTTGTGTGTCCTCACATATGTCATTTACAAAAATGGTTGCATTGAGAACCAAAGTAGTTATTTTATGACATTGGCCCAAAGGCCTATCTTAGTGACCTACTGAAGTAGTTTTGATCCATCCAGACCAATTTGCACAGTCGAGGCAGGCCTACTGCAAACCCCTAGGATCACTTACAGCTCAGTTGGTGGAGGATCCTTTTCTTATATAGTGTCTAAATAATGGAAGAGGATATCAGCAATACAGGCTCAATCCAGATAAAAAAAAATAAAAACATTTGTTTAGGCTAACATTTGCCTACTGTATTGGGTCTCTTTTTTCTGTTATTGTTTATAATTGTCATTTAATTCAGACCATTGTATTTTGTCTAGTCTCTACACTTGTTTTGTTTCAATCTCGCCCCACCTGAGTCCCCAGTACTACTCCATTGCCTGGTCCATGCCCAGTCTTTTTCCAGTCACTGCGCATTTGGGCCATGACACCCCAAACACAACGTTCCCAAACGTTCCCGTGTGCATGGGTTTTTGTCATGCCAATGCCAGAGACAACAGTGACTGGTTGAGTGAGATCAAGACAGGCAAAAGTTTAACAAATATCCCAGTCAGTGAGTTCTGTGTATCCATATGTACCCTTCTTGCCATTATTGTACTTTATGTAGTTCATGTTAATTCAGCACTGCTGTTTGTTTCTTTGCATTTGTAAGTTCTCCTTAATCTAGTTTAGCTTTGTCTGCACTTTTAATGAAAATGTGTGTGCTTGTCAGCATATGAGCTCGCTTGTTGTGTCCTGTCTTCAACCTGGGCTCAAATAAAAACTGGCTCATGCATCTTGATTCCTCATCTTCTTCGCCTTGGTTCTTTTCCAGTGTGAAGCGCTTCAGATTGAATGATAATTCATTAATTATTGTTAAAACATTATTATTATTATTAACAAGCGCACATTAGAGAAGCTTGTTTTTACTCCTCTTACCAGTCACTTGTTCACATTAAAGTGGTGGATCAAACCAGATCTGCTCTGATGCACGATTTGATGAAATCCCATTGGTGTGTTATATCTTCAAACCCAGGCACACAGTGTTCAAGGAAGTTCAAGTTAGTCAGCATTTTGGTTGATGAGACACTAGCAATAGTATATGTGTCGCATCCCCTATCAGAACATGCAGTTCTACCCTGAGAGTGAATAACTCAAAATCAGAGTTAAACACAAATTTGGCTTGTGTGAATTGAGTGTCTTGCTGTTTAGACTGAGTGCTGCTACAGTGTTGTAATATTTCAAAAGAACAAACTAGCTGGTCATATTTCCCTACATACAGGTTTTTGCCTGTTCGTTCTTTCATGTTCTGTCACTCATTGACTCTGTTCGTACTTTCTCATATGTACAGCCAATCTCAGGTTTTCCCTGATATAGCTGTAGCTAAATTGAGAACAGCATGCATTTGGAGATGAGAGTGGTGGGCAAATATGAAACCAGGTCAAATCCACCACATGCTTTACCATGGAACACACACACTTAGGCACACACACACACACACACACACACACACACACGTTCACTATGTAGAACACTCATCTCTCGAGCTGTGGTCTGATCACTACCCAGAATGCACCCTGGCTGTGGCTGGGCATGAGTCATGGCTTTCTTACCAGTAGTTGAAAAAACACTCAGCTTCCATAGAAGCCAAACCAAACTCTGTGTGTGTGGGTGTGTGTGTGTGTGTGTGGGTGTGTGTGAATAAGTGGGTACGTATGTGGGACAGTGTGCACGTTTGCTTCAGCAGTTGCTAAAATGATGGATAGAAGGATGAATCTATTACCATTTGGGCAAATAGATGACCTGAAATTATTTATTGACTTTATTTACTGCATTATAAAACACAACTTTACATGACGAGGAAAAATTTTCGTAATTTTGAAAGTAGGTTAATGTAAGATTATTTCCAAACAGTTTCGAAGTATTTCTACTGGTCCATTCATTAAGAAAGTTGTCATTAATCAGAAGTAATCACAATTGTCCTAGAATGTATTGTAGCAAAGAGCATTAGTGAAGGCAAGGTCACAACTGAACTCACCTCAAAAAAAAAAAAAAAAAAAAAAGCAGTTACAGCAGAAAAACAGTAAACTTGTGTTTAGCTACTATTCCGAATCCCCCTAGCCTAGCCTATGGCTCTTTTGTTTACACTCATTTATGAGACGTCACTTAAAACAATGCCCGTGAAAGAAAACTAACCCCACTTTTGACTCCCAGGAAGGAACAGAATGACTAAACCCAACTGAACTATCTTAAAATAATCACAAACATCTATTTTTAAACAAAATACAATCTGGTGTGTCTGACGCCACAGTATTACATTTAAAAAAAACCCATGGAACTGAACATGAAAATCACATGAATGAATGACTAACATGACAATAGTGTTTCTAATTGTTATCGTCAACATCCATTAAGAGCAGCAATGGCTGGACGTTCCAACCAACTCGTGTTTAAATATCATGTATTCCATACATTGTTAATGGTTTAAGCTCCTCTTACCCTCATATTGCTATGTCTCTAGATTTCCATTCATATTGCTATGTCTCTAGCTTTCCATTTCACTGTTGCTTTTGTTAGTTTGCTGCTTGTTGTTTTATCCATAGCTCTCCTATAAGCTTTTTTCAGTATTGCCTACTGAAGGCACTGTCCAGTGCTTATGTTAATCCAAGGACAACTACAAGACTTTCACAGTTGTCAGATCACTGTACTTTTCACACTACACAACTTGCTGTCTTGTAATTAGGAATCTTGAACTCCCTGTCACTGAACAGGATGGTAGTGTTCCAACCACGATGAGGATTTAGGTTTGAAGATCTTTCACAAATAGGAATTGCACGTTTTCACAAGGAGGAAAGCACACATCAGAAGTGACACAGGAATGAAGTGAACACTTTGCAGCCAAAAATCAAGGAGGAAAAGTCCAAGAACATGAATGAGGAAAATGAGGAAAGAATATAAATAAAGAAACTGGATTGGGATACGCTTATTGATGTTATATAACTCACCCAGTGTCCTGCGCTCTCATTGGCTGCAGCTTATCACTGCACTCACTGCCAGTCACAGCTGGATCAACATTTTCACACTACATGATTTAAACCCCGCCTACAGGTCCAGACATTTAGCCTGCCTGATATCTTTTGGGCATCTGAGAGTCATCAGCAAGTCTCTTGGACGGCGTCTTTGAACAATTCACACATAGTGTCTGAGAGGCGGTTTGTGAGCCCTGAGTAAACAATGATTGGCCTCGGATATGGGACTTTTCTCTGCAACCTCTGAAAACTGTAGGCGAACAGAAAATCAGGGCTAAAATCATGTAGTGTGAATTACTAGTGTAAGGCATAGGAGTTGTAGGTGGTAGAAGTCTTTGTGTAAATAGAGCAGAAACTTTGAACTTGACTACTAACTTTTTAATGGGCCAAAATAAAGACACAAAAGACAAAGGGCAGGAAAGTGGCAACTGGCCCACTCATCTGCTACCTTATGCACTCGATCCACTTTATGTGTCAAAATGAAAGTCCCTATAATGCGGAAGACTTTTAGAATTAAAATACTAATACTTCTAGAATTAAAACTATTGTCTCACACTGGTATTACAAATGTTGCAGGCATCAGTTGTATATATATATATATATATATATAACTGATTTATGTTTATACACATAAATATAGTTTCTATTCAATACCAAATAAAGGACCGATCTAGTTACACATGTTCTATCTGCTTATTAAACTTAACCAGAGCCGTCTGTGGGCGCGAGCACACAGGACACATCAACCCACACCTCCACAGATGTGGCTCTCTTTCACTTTCCCTCTTTGCTTTCATTCCATTTTTTCGCTTTCTCGCTACTGTTGCTCTCTCTATCTCTCTCTCTATCTCTCTCTCTCTCTCTCTCTCTTCCTTTCGATTTCTCGCCATCCTTCTTTTCTCTCATTTTCGATGCCTTTCTTTCTCTCCCCTCTTCCATCTATTTTTCATTCTTTCACTTTCTGTCTCTCTCTTTTGCTGCCCCCTTCTCTCCCTCTGTCTCTCTCTGTCTTTCTCTCTCTCTTTGTCTCTTTCTCTCTTTTCTCTTTTTTCTTTTTGTCATTTCCCTTTCTGTCCCTTTCTCTTGCTCCTCTCTCCCCTTCCCTTTCTCCATCTCTCTCTCTCTCTCTTTCTCTCTTTCTTACTCTGTTTTCTTTCTGTCTCTTTTTCTATTTCTGCCATTTCTCCCTTCTTTCTTTCTCCCCTCTCTATGTCCTTTCTTTTTCTCTGTCTATTTCTTTTACTGCCCTGCGATGGACTGGCGACCTGTCCAGGGTGTATCCTGCCTTTCGCCCGAAGACTGCTGGGATAGGCTCCAGCATCCCCCCGCGACCCTGACGGAGAAGCGGCTTAGAAAATGGATGGATGGATGGATGGATATTTCTTTTACCCTCTCTCAGTTTCTCATTTTCTCCCTCTTTTCCTTCTTTCTATTTCTCTCTTTTCTCTTTCTGTCTTTTTTCTCTCTCTGTTGTCTCCTTTCCCCTTCCCTCTCTTTATCTCTCTTACTCCTTTGTCTCCCTGCTGTTTCTCTCCCATCCTCCCTTTCTCTATCTCTCATAGTTTTCTCTCTCCTCTTCCTCTCTTTTTCCTCTTTCCGTCTCTTTGTTGTTTCTCTTTGACCGCTCCATCATCTCTCTTGCTCTTTCTTCTTTGACTGTGTCACTCTCTCCACCTCTATTCTTCTCCAAGTCTTTCTCTTTATTGCAATCTCTCTCTATCCCTCATTTTCTCTTTTCTCTCTCTCACTACTTCCCTGTTTCCCTCTCTTTTCCATCTCTTTCTATATTTCTATTTTTTCTTTTTTACCCCTTCCCTCATTTTCTCTCTTTTTCCTTATGTTTTTCTCTCTCTCCACATTTCTATTTTCAATCTCTCTCTCTCTCTCTCTCTCTCTCTCTCTCTCTCTCTCTCTCTCTCTCTCTCTCTCTCTCGCTCTCGCTCTCTCTCACTGCACACCTTCAAAATGTTGCATATAAACGATCTGATAAAGAAGCCTGAGGTTTTCACAACCGAAAGCTGGCACACATTAAAAAAGATTAAACGAAACAAGACAAACAACAACAACAAAAGACAGGCAAGGTCATGAAGCCCACACCAAACCCTTCTCCACCTCCTTCCTGACTCTACTTCTCAGTCTCATCTTGCTCTTCTTGCTTCTCATTCCCAGTGTCGTGTCAGTCATTGAACGTCTTCACAGTCTTCTCTGCTATCAGTACCTGAGGATCAGATCATCACAGCACTCTAAAGAGCACCACCTCCACGTGAAGCTGTCAAGATAACCCACGGCTTTGCTTAACCAACGGTGCTTTGATTGTAAAGATGCATGATTATACATGATATAGACATGATCATTTGTGGGAATGTATTGCTGCAAAAATTGCTTGGGACAAAACCTCATATCTCCATTTTTGTCATTTTTGACACAATTTGAAAATGCCTGATGTCCTTTACATTGTGTGTCTTCATGATGAATGGACCAAAAGAAATGGCCCAAAATGACCTGGAAAAAAGTGTTTCCATTAACATTTCATTAAAAGTGAACATGGTTTTGTCCTTCTCCTGTAAGTGATGCAGTGAGCACACTTGCCCGGAGCAGAGGGCAGTGGGAGCAATTGGGGGTTAGGTGTCTTGCTCAAGGACACCTCAGTCACGGACTGTCAGCACTGGGGATCGAACTGGCAACCTTCGAGTTATAGGGCCAGTTCCCTAACCTCCAGCCTATGACTGCCCCAAAAGTTGCTGTTTTGGAGATATGAGGTTCTTTCTGTTGCAATATTGCATGCAAAATATTTGGGGACGCCTAGATCTTCAAAATGTTTTAACACAAATAAGAACATCTAAACATATTAAAGATCCCAGGTTTACTTTTAGGAAAACAATACCACAAATTAAAATATTTACGTCAATATTTTTGACAGCGCTACTTTGGGAATAATGCTAAAGCCTACTGGTATTACCCCCTCCTTGCAATGTCAGCATTCATCTGCATTCAACCTCTTTAGCACTTAAATTAACTAAAAGAGTATCTGTATGTTGCTCCTGTCCCAACTTCTTTGGAATGTGTTGCAGGCATCAAATTCAAAATGAACGAATATTTGCAAAAAACAAGGTTTATCCATTTGAACATTAAATATCTTGTCTTTGTAGTGTATTCAATATAATAAATGTTGAAAAGGATTTGCAAATCATCGTATTGTGTTCTTATTTATGTTTTACACAACGTCCCAACTTCATTGGAATTGGGGTTGTATATGCATAAATTGATTAATTATGTGTTAATGAATTAATTATGTACTAAACTTTTGTTTTAGGCTGGCTGGAATGGCCCTTTAACAATAATTAATACTAAAAAGCAATGCAATACTATTTTCAAACAGCTGCTATGGGCTAACAGTTCATTTGCAGGCAGTACAGCACAGATCAAAAATAACAGCATACAAAAAGCAAGCAAGGCAACTAGCTAATGATATATTTAATGTTATGCATACGTCAACAGGATTTCATATTGACACGCATGCTTCCCTAACGCTCGCTACACGCATACGTGCTCGCAGAATGCTGCACAGGTGCTATATAAGTATGTGCGTGCAGACAAGCTGCATCTGATACAGTGTGAGAGCGCGCTCACTTCAACATCCTGTCCTGTGCTCGAGCTTACCCATCTGTCTGGCACATACAAAACCTCTGTCTGAACCACAGGAAATCAACAAGGAACAGGGCAATCACACACACTCTCTCTCTCTCTCTCTTTCTCACACACACACACACACACACACACACACACACACACACACACACAAACTTTCATGCTCTACATAGCAGCACATTCACGTGTGCAATCAAACACAATCGCACCTTTGAAAGTAAATATGTGCATTGATTTAATTAATGCCTACATGCACACACACACACACACACGTTTTGTTCATTTGATGTGAAAATAAGTTAACGCATCATAAATTTAAATAATAATAATAATAAATGTATCATACATTTAAAAATGGTATTATTTAAAATGTAAATTTTTTTATTAGTAAGCATATTGTAGTGCACATATGTATGTATATTTAGGACAATTTGTCTGTTATTGTGATGTTTTTGTTGTTTTAATTGTACTTGTGCTTAGAATAAACTGTGTCCAAGGAGAGTGGGCTTTGTAGTGTAACAGGTGGTTAGAAGTGTCTACCCTCCTCATATGTTGTGTCCTCGCGTGTTACCCCCTGCCTGTGTTTCATGTTGGAGTTGCATTCACCCACATGCACAATGTCTCTCTGTCTTTTTCTACACCAATGCCACAGTGTTGTCAGAAGTGGGATACCACTACCAATGGAGATGGCATGCATCCTCCTTACATGCTTTGATTGTAAGGATGCCTGGGAGCCATTCTCCACAACTCCTTAAGCTGTAAGTGGTTGCACGGAATCATGGCTGGAGAGCGGCTGTCACCATGGTGCAGCTGAGCTTGGCACTGGAGGGGAAAACACTATGGGTGCTTGTGGATGTGCTGCTGGAACTGGTAGTGGCAACAGTCCTCCAGAGGCTAAAGGGAGACTGAATAAGCAGGTTGGCAGCGGGACTGAGTGCAGTGGTTCGGCAGGCATGACCAGCGTTTAAGATGGTGGTGCAGGAGGATTTAGCTCTGGAACACTTCCTAAATGCTAAAGAGGGCCTAAGTCAGTCAAGCATAGAAACATGGCAGCAAGCAACACATTGCTAGGCAGCGGAGGAGCTTGAAGAGAAGGCAACTTGCTGAGCATCCCAAGAGTGAGTGGCAGTGGACTGGCTAGTGTGCAGGTGACAGAAGAGTGCAGCATATAAGAGAAACAGCTCACCACCCTCATTGACACTGGCTTGTGTTGATGCTACATGAGTTGCATGCTCCTTGAACCTTGAATCCAATTCCAAAACCAGCAGTTGAGTCAAGAGGTAGAAGGTGGATTCTGGTTATGGTGGGAGCCTGAGTCAAGGGCATGAGTTCTGGCTTGAATACTATATATGAAGCATACATTTTTGGGTTGGACTTTCTCATGGCACTTGGGGCTGTGCTTGATCTCAGAAAGAAAATGCTGGGCTTAGAAATGGGACTTGGTTGCATTGGCTAGCGGCAGAGCTAAGGCAGACATTCAGGGCTCCAGCGCACATGAGCACCATCCTTATGCCATGGTGGATGACAGAGCTAAGAGGAATGGTGGTGCTTCCACTGCCATCACCCCCAATAGTGCTGGACTTGATGCTGTGAGCCACACCTAAGAGGAAAATGCAGTGATCAGTCTATCTGCTCTGGTGCACCATTGGACAGTACGCTTGCAGAACTCATTTTAGCCTGAGGAGGACGGCACACCTGGAGCAGAATATCCCTAGGAGTTGTTGCGACAAGGACACAACCCAGAGAGAGGATTCTTTAATGAATATAACTGAAGTCATAACAAACCTTATATGTCCAGTTTTTGTGCCATTTTTAATATTTTGACATAATGTCGAAGTAACGATGACATTGTGTGAACATTTCATGATGAGTGGACTGGTTGAAATGGTCTGAAATGACTTCGAATAAATTTTAGTCAAAAGTATGTTTTTTTCTTTCACCTCTAAAGTTATAAATTTGGAGATACAAGGTTTTGGCAAGTGAAAATATAATTGTATGAGCTAATGAACAAATGTGCACATGGGCATAGAAAATAATGTGAGTGAATAAGTTTGTGACGGGGTAAGCATTCTTCAACTTCTCTTTTAAAGTGGTTGCCTACATTGAGTTCACACAAGGCAAACGTAATTGAAACCGAGAAAGCTTCATCACGTTCTGAGCCACACACACAAAAGGGCAGAGGAATATGAGAAAAGGGAGGGAAAGCACAACAGGTAAAGAAACAGGCAAGATATCGAAAGAGAAAAGCATAGTGGCGTAGTGCAGCCAATGGCAACAGAAAAGAAAAAAGAAAAACGAAAAGAAAAGCGTCCCCGATGAGTGAGTGTGTGTTTGAAGTGTGTTTGCTGGCAGTGTGGAGGCTGGAGGCGGTGGCGGTGGTGGAATGGGTTTTTGGTCGGCTGCTTTCTGGCTCAGATCTGGTCTGATCTGGTCTGTTTTTTTGGGGAAATGTTGCGATGGTGAGCGTTGAGGTTGGCCCCAGTGGCTTTCTGGGGTTCGTATCCGTGTGCTGTGTGTCTGAAACCCAGCTAAACCCCACATTAGAGCAGGCCCTGCCCACTGGCACATGCAGCCATCACTCACTGGTTACCCCCGACAATGAACGAGAAGGACGCAAAGTCTCTTATCTTAGCCGCCATTTTGTTCCCTGAGAAAGCCTTAGCATCAGCACATAACTTTTGTGTGGGCTGCGAGCTCAAGCAATATATACACGTGTTTACATTGCCTTTTGAACCAATTCTGGGACATTTATAACTCATTACCACAGTGTCGTTTCAGTATTTGTACATCAACGATGGGCTAAAGTGCACCAAGGCCTTCAGATTTACACAGCTTGAACTATTTATTGGAGTGCAGTTCTCACATAATGTGAGTTGAGAGGGTACAGTGATAGTGCTTTTTCTTGAATAACCGACAGTTTTCAGGCATGTTTTCTTTTATTAATGTAGGCCCATGACTGACTCATCTAAGATGATATTTAGAAGTAACCAAAGTGGGCAGTTTAATCTGTTCTGAATTATTACCATACCAGTGGCTAAAAATACTGCATTTGCACATGGGCTTATGGTGTTCCTTTCAAGACAGTCATGAGAGCAACCCGCCTGTAGTCCAACTCAGCAAAAATCTTTTTCTATATATCATCTCTGTCATATCAAATCCTATATATTTATATATACACACATCTTCTAAGCCACTTCTCCCTCAGGGTCACAGGACAGACACTCCAAAAGTAGAGTATATATGTTCATATACAAACGTTTTTGAAGTTTTTCTGGTCGAATTACATGTTTTGTTGATTTTGTAAGTGAAAATATGTGTATTATGCAGATTTTAATGCACTGTTGATTTGCTGGATGTACCAAGGTGGAAAACAGCAAAATATAAAATGTGATCTGTGCAAAAGCGCTGGCAAATGTTACGTTGTACGTTTTTTTATTTTCTATATGTTAAATGGAATAAATAAAGAGAAACTGTGCATTAAAATGGACAGAATTGAAAATTCTATATTTCGGTTCAGTCACTGTAGAGGATGTTTTAACTCATTTTCACCCAGAAAATGAACAAAATATGATTGAGGATTGAGGTTGCAACTTTTGCATACGACGCCATACTGAGGCAGAAGGCCTTCCGCAGTAGTCTTTTATTTGCATTGCAGTCTATGACATTGCGTTGTTTAGCATAAAATATTTGAACTGCTTGGCATTTATAGCAGGTATTTTGAACCTAGCAGCACTCGTGCATGTAGGATGTCGTGCAAGGGACATCTCTGCAGCCACACAGCTAGTGTGAGAAAGAGGAAGGAGGATGGTTTGGGTGCAGCTCTGTGGAAAGAGGAGGGACTTAATGTGGCTCCCTTTCACCAAGGTAGTAAACATGTCTGTCTCTGTCTCTGTCTTTCTCTCTCTGAGTTTTATCCCAGACATTCTGTAATGATGAGAGTGAAATACTTTATGTAGTTATTAAAAATGCAGAGTCATGCACAAATGTGCAAAACCACACTAAAGTTTACTTCAATTTATTTTATTACCCATGTAATTAACTTGTTTGTTTATTCAAAGTATTTGGCATGCAATGTATGCAGTACCACAATTAGAAATAAGAGCAAGAAGCTACTTCCTATGTCACTTATTACATAAAAAGACCTGGTTTGTTCAAAGTATGGTGGAGCAGACCACCTGCTACCTGTAAATGAAAGAGGATACAGCTTTTTTGGACATGTGACAGACAAAGGCTCATGTATATTATCGCTTGCTCACACACATGGACACCCACATCCCTGCTGGGGGCGAAGCTAAAATAGATTATAAAAAAAAACAAAAAAAAAAAAACAAGAAAACTAGAATGTGCAGTGAGAAAATCTGTTGGTCCAGCTCTTGGCCTTGTTCTACTGAGCTAGTCTAAACATTTTGCATTATGGCAGATTGTCATGGCAGAATGGCGTTTTTACACCTTCTCAGTACAACAAACCATTTTTGTATTCTAGAAACAAATGAAAAATGAAAAAAGAGACACTCTACCACATAAAAGGGAAAAGTAATTTCAACAAGAAAAACATCACAAAAAAACAAAAAACACTGAAACTAGTCATTGTTAAACATAAAACGTTTTTCTTTGAGATGAATTAATAGTAGAACAGAGTTGGAGTGGAATAATGTGTTAGCAAAGACAAAGAAAAAACGTTTGCATGGGCTACACTACATGCGTCAAGCTCCAGGTCCCTGGCAGGCCAAAACACTGCAGATTTTAGCACAATAGCTCATTAAACACACCTGATTTAACTAATCAGCGATTAAGCAAAGCTTTCCTCAGCTGAATTCAGAGGGTTAGATGAGGGTAAATGTTATTTCAGCAGTACTTTGGCCTGGAAGGTCCCCAATTTGACATGCCTGGGCTACACATACTATCTAACAACAAACAGGCTTCATGTGAAGTGTACAGTACTGCGCAAAAGCCAGTGCCTACACTTGATTGATTTGATTTCCAGTCAAAATGTCTTTTATCTATTCATTTTCAGTCCAAGAAAACTTATAAATAACAAAAAATGACAAGAAGTAAGGACACCTTAAGGACAAATTACAAATCACATTCAGTGATGAGATCTGGACTCTGGGGTGGTCAGAATCAGCTTTTTTACTAGATTAGAAAAGTTTCACCTTTCAGGTTTTTTCCTTCTCTCAGTAAGGACTTATTGACAGCTACACGTCCTTTCAGACCCATAGTGTTTTGTTGTCTTCTCACAGTGAAAGAATGGGCAGAAACACCTGTGGATTTTAGCCAAATGCAGTTTAACTTTCTCCTGTCTTTCAGAAATGAAAACTTTAAATGCTGTTTATCTGATGGAGACAGTTTGGTGGTGTACCAGGTCTTGTGGGTGATGGTTAGCAGTTCTGTTCTGTGTATATCTTTTAATAATTTTTGAATTCCAGCAGAAACCCTAGTAGAAAGGGAGTATAAACCAATTTTTTGTACTAATTTTCACTTGACCTTCCTCTTCTATATGCAAGTGGGTTATCGCATATCTAATCTCCTCAAAAATGTTTTCCAAAAGTACTCAAGTACTCAATGGCTGTTTTGTTTGGAAATAATGAAATAAACAACAGAAGGTTTCTGACTTTTGTGCAGTACTGTATATAAGTTTATATGATTATTCCTCCATAAGTATCACTAGCACTGTGATAATCATAGGTTCGTATACTTTTCCAGGCCTTGCTAATCTGTTAGCATTGAGCTGCACATGCAATGTGACGTTAAAAAAGTCATGACTGGAAGTGAACACGAGGTTATGTGAACATTATATGAAGGTGGCAACAGGGGCCAGTTCACTTCCTCCTTTGAACCACCTCAGAAGAAAAAAAAAGTATTTATATATATATATGTACACACACACACACACACATTTTCTAAGCCGCTTCTCCCTCAGGGTCGCGGGACATATATACATGCACACACACACACACACACACACACACACACACACACACATATATATATATATATATATATATATATATATATATATATATGTAAAATCATCACCAGCTCTGTTTATCATTAATTAAAAGTATACTTTTACCTATAGAATATTTGTGTATGTTAGAATAATATAATACATGTGTTCCATGATTCCAGACACTCCAAAAGTAGAGTATATATGTTCACATACAAAGGTTTTTGAAGTTTTTCTGGTTGAATTACATGTTTTGTTGATTTTGTTCAACAAATAAAGAGAAACTGTGCATTAAAATTGACAGGAAAATTCTATATTTCGGTTCATTCACTGTAGAGGATGTTTTAACTCATTTTCACTCAGAAAATGAACAAAATATGATTGAGGATTGAGGTGTTCAACTTTTGCATACAACACCATACTAAGGCAGAAGGCCTTCCGCAGTAGTCTTTTATTTGCAAAAAAAAGTCATGACTGGAAGTGAACACAAGGTTATGTGAACATTATATGAAGGTGGCAACAGGGGGCAGTTCACTTCCTCCTGCCTTCAGCACCACCATCAGTAACACTGATTTAGCCGAGAGGGGTCGTATGTTTTTCCAGGCCTAAAAGTGTCAAACGAGGACGGCCACTGTGTCCCCAGCTTTCCTCCTCCTTTGCTGCATTCCCTTCTTTATGAGCTACACATGGGGAAGCCTGCAATTTTTATGCCACAAAATAAGCCCCTACGCAGCTGCGCTAGTGACCGCATGCGCTAGCCGCCGCCCGTCGCAGCCCCACCCGTGGGGCGGAGGGTCATTGGCAGCCCGGGGGCTCACCGCAGGTTTTCTCAGCAAAAACACTGCAGTTATATTAAGCTTAAATACAGGGGCTTGATAAACAAGGGAGATGAAAAAAATCTCTTCCCTAACTCCAGTGTTGCCTTTGACCGTTTTCGATTGCGGTTAACGAATGCTGCTGCTAAGAAATGACCTTCCAAAACACGGAGCAGATGGTGTTTGTCCCTGTGGGGAGGAAAAATCCAAATGGCCCCCATCTTCACATGGGCTTCATAAGCTAAGATACGCCCAAAGATGTGTACAACCTGGTGTTGTGAAGACCTTGAACAAAGTTATATGAAAAAGAGGAAGATGGAAAATTCATAATCAAGGTCTCATGAGCAAGATTACAGTGCTAACCTTAACCACAACAATCCATGTGAAGTTGTTTGGATGCATTAGCATGAGGTTTCAATCATGAGGTTGTGCTGACACAGATGATGTGGCTTCTTACTATCATCTGAAAATGGTGGTCCCAATCATACTCTCAAAAGACTGCAGAATTCGTCCAATCCTGGGCCCATTTACTTAACCAGATCACGTTAACCAGATTTTATCAGGTTTTCACATTGAAATGACAAATGATATCTTAATCTTTGTGCTCTCAAAAGTGTGTAGTTATCTATGCTGTTGTACATAATCTACTATATAGTAGGGCTAAGCAATGTAGCAAAACCTATAATATCATGATACTTTCAGACTTTTCCACAATATGCCATGTGTGTCAAAATGCATCAGAAGAGCCACAGTACAATCATGGCTGCTAATATTTCTTCCTGTTGGCTTATTAAACTAAAATTTGAAGCTCTTTAGAGATCTTAGCTAGCAAAGTTTGCTATCTGAACAAAATCAGAGACAATCTCTGGGGGCCTGGGGGTGGCGAGTGGGGACTTCCAGCTCTACCAACAAGCCAATTGGTTTCTTTTTATTGAAGCATGTGGGACTATCCCTGTAAACAGATGCAATGTTGAGCTCATTTATTTTTCAAGCAGTGAACTGCTTTCTTCTTCCTTATACATGTTAAAAAGTGTTGGACTCTTAACAAGATGAGGGTTTGAACTTATGATCTACAGACAATAACTTTCATTCAGATGGTATTACAGTACTCCTTGCAAATTTGTGAACCCTTTAGAATTTTCTATATTTCTGCATAAATATGACCTAAAACATCAGATTTTCACACAAGTCCTAAAAGTAGATAAAGAGAACCCAGTTAAACAAATGACACTTAGTCATTTGTTTATTGACAAAAATTATCCAATATTGCATATTTGTTAGTGGCAAAAATATCTGAACCTGTAGGATTCGCAGTTAATTTGAAGGTGAAATTAGAGCCAGGTGGTTTTATTCAATGGCATGACAATCAGGTGTGAGTGGGCACCCTGTTTTATTTAAAGAACAGGGATCTGTCAAAGTCTGCTCTTCACAACACATGTTTATGGAAGTGTATCATGGCCCGAACAAAGGAGATTTTTGAGGACCTCAGAAAAAGAGTTGTTGATGTTCATCAGGCTGGAAAAGGTTACAAAACCATGTCTAAAAAGTTTGGACTCCACCAATCCACAGTCAGACAGATTGTGTACAAATGGAGGAAGTTCAAGACCATTGTTTCTCTCCCCAGGAGTGGTCGACCAACAAAGATTACTCCAAGAGCAAGGCATGTAATAGTCGACGAGGTCACAAAGGACCCCAGGTTAACTTCTAAGCAACTGAAGGCTTCTCTCACATTGGCTTCTGAATGTTAATGTTCATGAGTCCACCATCAGAAGAACACTGAACAACAATGGTGTGCATGGCAGGGTTGCAAGGAGAAAGCCACTGCACTCCAAAAAAAACATTGCTGCTCGTCTACAGTTTGCTAAAGATCACGTGGTCAAGACAAAAGGCTATTGGAAGAATGTTTTGTGGACAGATGACACCAAAATAGAACTTTTTGGTTTAAATGAAAAGTGTTATGTTTGGAGAAAGGAAAACACTGCATTCCTGCTTAAGAACCTTATCTCATCTGTGAAACATGGTGGTGGTAGTATCATGGCTTGCTGCATATGGGCCAGGACAGCTTGCCATCATTGATGGAACAATGAATTCTGAATTATATCAGAGAATTCTAAAGGAAAATGTCAGGACATCTGTCCATGAACTGAATCTCAAGAGAAGGTGGGTCATGCAGCAAGACAGCGACCCTAAGCACACAAGTCATTCTACCAAAGAATGGTTAAAGAAGAATTAAGTTAATGTTTTGGAATAGCCAAGTAAAAATCCTGACCTTAAACCCATTGAAATGTGGAAGGGCCTGAAGCGAGCAGTTAATGTGAGGAAACCCACCAACATCCCAGAGTTGAAGCTGTTCTGTACAGAGGAATGGGATAAATTCCTCCAATCCGGTGTGCAGGACTGATCAACAGTTACCGGAAATGTTTAGTTGCAGTTATTGCTGCACAGGGGGGTTACACCAGATACTGAAAGCCAAGGTTCACATACTTTTGCCACACACAAATATGTAATATCGGATCGCTTTCCTCAATAAACAAATGACCAAGTATAATATTTTTGTGTCATTTATTTATCTACTTTTAGTACATCATCAGAAAATCTGATGATGTTTTAGGTCATATTTATGCAGAAATATAGAAAATTCTAAAGGGTTCACAAACTTTCAAGCACCACTGTAGTTTTACATGGGGAGGTGGGGTATGTGATTTTACAGCAGGATGTCTGTTATTAATGATTTTGCACAGCCTTCATGCAGGATTAAAATCAAAGCAATGACTCAAATTGCACCACCTCCAAGGTAAAGCTATTTCAGTTCGACAAAAGCTAAAGATAACCTCAGGATATTAAGATCCTTTTTTTAATAGTAGGAAAAAACAGCCAATATGACATGGGTGTGCAGTGTGTAAAAATGACTGACACTCTGGATAATTAGATTACCCACCCCTCCCCATGTAAAACTAATCACATTTAAATAGTATACAGTAATAGTGGATATTGTAAACTATACTGAAGGGTATAAACGTCCTTTAATAAAAACATGTTGTTAGTCAGTGTTGTGAAAGTACAACATTCTTAAAAAGTAATTTCGGATACCCCTGCTTTCTAGTGCTATATCATGTGAGCACATTATCCCTTAATACATCTACTTCGGGGCTGCCAAAAGTGTGGCCAATGGGCCAAATTTAGCCCCTGAGGATGTTTAATGTGGCTCACCAGTAAGTGACCCTAACCCCACTCCCTCGCCCAAAGAGAGAACAAGCATATTTGTTTTACCAGTGGTTCTCAAACTGGTCCTCAGGCGGTCCAAATTTTAGTCCATTGTTACATGTTGTGAGTTACTATATAAAACTATATTGTGTATATATTTTACTGTGTAAAATTCAGCAAATAAACAGTAACTGTCCATAAAAAATGTGCTCTGTATAGGAAATACACTTCTTTTCACTAAGAAAATCAGCAAAAGAACATCAGACCAAGGAGCCCAACTGGCTTTTGGTCATGATGGCGATGCAATGTTGTAGCTAGACCCTGATCAGCAGTGTAAGTGTGG
The DNA here is from genome assembly GCF_015220715.1 of Pygocentrus nattereri. NCBI lineage: Eukaryota > Metazoa > Chordata > Actinopteri > Characiformes > Serrasalmidae > Pygocentrus > Pygocentrus nattereri. The sequence continues at coordinate 7,747,877 of NC_051215.1, forward strand.
ATGTTGTGGAATCATGGTTGACCATGTAGGTAGAAAGAGCAAGAGAATGTGAGATTACAGACTTATGAAGAGAGGTATGAGTGAGGTTAGGCCAGGACACTGCTGATAAGCCTTAAAGCCACCCTGTGGCCTCGGCTATCGGCCACATTCACTGGGAGTGTGTCATTTCCATACCAACACACACTGACACACACACACATGTATGAAAGGCATTTTTGGGACCATGTCATTTTCTCTGTGCTGCCTTCTGACCAACACACAACTGCTTGTTAGCAGGGCAGTGAGGGTGCTAAGCAGCATGTCCAACATTAAACAAACACAAACACACTTACGACAGTAGAATACACATTCTGAGATGACCGCCTCACTGTTTGCAAGCCACACACACTCTGAGTCAGCTGATTGGCCAGACAGCGCTGGGCCAGGTCTAGTGTCCGGCGGTCAGACATGAGGACAGTCTTGAGAGAAAATAACTGACTATATGGACACATGAAAGATGAAAAAGAAGAAGTTGGCTTGCATAACTGTTGCATTCAAGTACTCTTGGCCTGCATGTGTGATTCAATGCTCTTTACATTATGTCAGAGGGCCTTCTAGGCCCGCAGACTTCATTGAAGTAAAACCACAATCAATATGTGTAATTTTTAGCTAAATTTTATTTCAAAATATCATGCAGGTATTATCATAGTATCATAGTACTCTTATTTCATTGTGAAGTTTTGGTTGTGAAAGTTGTGGCACCCAATAGAACATGGCTGAATTAGGATTTAGATTTTTAATGAGTGGGACCAATTTAGAGAGAAACAACAACACTCTGGACCTTCTGGAAGATCCAGAAACATCACAGATTAAGTATTTGAGCATTAGCCTGATCAGGTTTCAGCTAGATTATGGAAATAGATAACAGTGGCATCTCTACTGAAGAAGTTAATGTTAGTTAACATGTTAAAAACTGTTGCAAGCTTCAAATATAATATGGTTGGTCAGTTTTTTTGCATTTAATGTAGAACAACCAAGATGTCACTGCTGTCAGAACAAAACCTTGCATCTCCAGTTTTTTTATTTGTCAGTTTTTAGCATAATTTGAAAATGCCTTTATATCATGTGTAAATTTGAGGATGATTAAACTAAAATAAATGACCCAAAAAAAATTTTAAAGAGTCTGGTTCCATTGACTTACATTACATTACAACTCCTGTAAAGTTGTAATTTTGGAGTTCTGAGGTTTTGTTCCAACCGCAGCGATATGCTCTTGTTTGTAGCGCTCACTAGAGTTGACAGAAATGAACATTTTCATTGAGGTGATTGTTTTGTTTTTCCTCATTTTGAGCTGAGTTTTGAAATTTAGGCCTAGCTCCCATAGTTAGTTTGCCCCTGCATTATGTGGAGGTTCTTTTAACTTTAGAAAGGTTCTTTACACTCATAACCTTGTTTACAAAGCTACACAACATGTTTCGAGGATTTGATGACCTCTCTGGTGGAAATAGGTAATTGCTCACATGCACAACAACATTATAGCTTCGGACCCCTTTCTTGAGCCGATGAATCTAATGATGGGAGCGTGTTGAATAAGAACTCAGTCAAAGCTTGGTGAAGGATGTGTCTTTCAAGGAAGTAAATGAATTATCTACTATTGTCATCACATCAATATAATGTTAGTATTACATTCGAGACCTAAGCATTGAGGCGGACCTTCTTTTAGAGCATTTGTGTTAGTATGTTCTTTTGTTTTTTTGTTTTTTTTTATAATTTGGCTTTCATTGAAGTTACATGCTATATTACATCTACATAATAATTTTACAAAATCTACTTTTAAAATTTTTTTTTCAAGTTTTTACAAAAAAATCAAGAAACGAAAAGGCCAAAGTCAAACAGAGTGAGAATGAATAAGATGGAGAGAGAGTGAAAGAGAAGACTAGTATGGCTGCTTCTAATGAGGCTAAGATTATGATACTATCAAGTGGTAAGTGAGGGTGGAGGGTTGGTTTAGCAGGCCCCAAACCACCAGCACTCACAAACAGACAGACACACACACACACACACACACACAAACAGCTTACACACACTCTCACTCCTCAGCCCGAGAGCTCTTTCTGATCTTTTCTTCTCTGTGCTTCGTCTCTTCATTTTCCTCCCTTTGTGTCTCTTCCCTCTGTTTTTGAATTTATTTTCTTTGTGCTTGCCTTAGTAAGTCTTCAGGAAGCTTCTTTTCCCTGAAACTCCAAAGGCCGTGGCTTGACTGAAAAGAGGAAAAGAGAATTAGCTGGAAAGGGAGTAAGCAAAAACTGGTGAGAAAAGAAGCAAAGAAGAGAAGATCGAGCGATGGTGGAAGGGAGGGAACGCTCCTGTGATCTCACACGTCACGTGACTCGAGCTGCACCAATCAGAGAGTGGCACCGGAGAGTGGCAGGATCGCCGCGGGAGCCGTGACCTCAGACGGGAGACTGACAGGCCGTCACCACGGCGATCACCACGACAACAAGCGGCAAGACGCACCTGGACCTCGAAAACGGCCTCCCTCAGACCACTCCAAAAACCACGCTGCTACTGCACAAACCACTAGTGAGCAAGAGACACAGAGAGAGAAACTGAGAGAGAGATAGAGTCCCATAGTGAAACAGGTATGGTCATTTTCTGCTGTCATCTCTGTCCATGTTCCTTCTGTTTCTCTTCTTTTTAACCCTATATAGGCCCTGACTTTCATACATATAGTTTATATAACAGTTGTGCAGTTTTTATTACATCGTAATAACTGGATAATAGTCTGAGTTCAAGGGGTTAGGTTGTTCTCTTTCTATTCTGACTACTTAACTATTTCTCCTTTTCTCTTTTCTTTCTACCCACCACTGCACATATGCTGTTCTGTTAACGGACTTGTGGCTAAAGATTCCTGTGGCGTTGACAAAACCCCAAATTCTTGGTCGCAAGCAGCCTATGTGTTCCAAGCAGCTCTTACAGCCACTTTTCTCTTTCTTTCTCATCATCCGTTCACTTCAACAGGCTGGGGCTCCTTGAGCTGTAAGGAGAGGGCAGCGGTGGTGCAGGATTTAGCCCTCCTGGAAGTGACACATGGCTTCTAACAGCATCTTCGACTCCTTCACTAGCTACTCCACCAGTTTACTCAGAGGTAGGTCATCCCTCGCTCTGCTGCTGCTTTTAAGCTTTTGATGGAGAACAGAGACAGTGACTGTTGTTGGTAGGGTGAACGACGCTCACGAAAGATGTGTGGCTACAGCCGTTGCAAGTGTTAGAGGGTGGACCTGTGTATGTGCTAAAGTGGCTCTGCGAGTGTGATTTGGGCAGACGCAGTGAAGGCAACCTAAGCCTGCGTTTAATCACTGTATAACTGCAGGCATGTTATACAGATGTTTATCAGAAGTTTTATTATCCAGTAACTACACAGTAACTGCTGTGATACGAATACATAAAATACCTAGCTATATGTAAATTATGAGTTATATAGTCATCCGTGTAAACAGCCAACTTATTGAATTTTTTATGTTTAGACTTATTATACAGTATCTGCTATGAAACTAGTATATAGCTACGTAGTGTTTAAAAGTTATATGGTAATAAGTGTGCTACTAAAAGAAAAGTAATTAGCAGTGCCTCTGCAAATGTGATTCATACAGTTGCGGTGACGTCCATCTAAACTTGCCAGTGCATGTAACCACTTCTACTATAGGCTTAGTCAGTTATTGTGTACCTACATAGAAATGAATACATGAAATGTATGGTTATGTGTAACATAAAAGCTATACAGTTATCGAAGTAAACTGCTGGCTTATTATCAAGTCAATTATCTGATGGCTCAATAACTACATTGTAACTCATAAGAAGCTATGAAACATGTAAAATGCATATGCAAAGTAACATAGTTGTAAGTATGAAGGGTTGCTACTTAAACTTATTAGCAGTGCTTCTGCAAGCGGAATTCGGACAGTTGCAGTGACGTCCATCTTTCCAGTGCATGTAACCACTTCAGCTGCTGGCTTATTCAGTTATTTAAGAGTGATCGTTTAGTAACTGCATAGAAACTAATATGTGAAACATAATATTATTCAGTAAATGCATTGTAACTCATATGAAACTATGAAACTAATATGTAATACATACATATGCAAAGTAATAAATTTGCTACATAAAAAGCAGTTATTCGCAGTGCATCTGCAAGTATAATTTGGACAGTTGCGGCGACGTCCATCTAAACCATGGCAAAGCTTTTAACCACTTAAACAGCAGGCATAATACTCAGTTAGTCATCTTAAGACTTATTATATGGTAACTACATAGTAACACCTATGAAACTAATATGTGAATGAAATGGTTATATGCAATGTATATAGTTACAAGAGTGATGAATTGCTGCTAAAACAGCATCTATTAGTAGTTCCTTTGCAAATGTATTTCAGACAGTTGCAGTGAAGTCCTTCTAAACCTAGGCACAGGAACAGTAACTACACTGTAATTATTAGGAAATGAATGTTACATAAGAACATATAATTATACATCACTACATAAATGATAACTTTATAAGACTGATTAATTCAATGGTGGATCCACATACACTGTCAAAAATAAAGCAGCCAAAAGACTTAAACCTTTTAAGAACCATATTCATGAATAAACAGAACCTCCACATAATGTAAAAGTTCTGTACTAATTAAAGACTTGAACCTTGAATTATACATTCAGTGTGACCATTGAGGAAGCTTCATGTTTGAGAATATACAGGCCGCTTCAGTTTAAGGAATGAAGGTGCTTTGATTCTGTCCCTCTATCATAACTCTAACCTTTTGTGTTTATCTGTATCGTTGTACATTTTGCGTCTTGGTTGTGATGTTGATGGCGCTGTGTAGTAATGGCCTCCCCTGACGCCCTGTGCATTATCGGAACAAGCTCTTTCTTACAGCTGAGCACATGGGTGGCACCACCTAGGCCAACCTTTACTGGAACTCAGAAACCATAAAACAAAACCAGTCCACTTCTCTTCCACTTACTCCCCATGGCGAGTGTACTCTTTGCCTTTTTGTGGTCAGTGGGCCTTGAGGGTGTGTTTGTGCGCACTAGGCTGCATATTGCCATCTAGAATGTTCCTAAGAAAGGACCATTTGTTGTTGCAGCACTTGTGATACACAGGCTTCTGAAATGAAGAAGGACCTGAATCTTTGACGGTACCACCCAAAAGTCTGATTAATAGCATGCATTGTTTTGCACTGTGTGCAACCATTAAAGTTTCAATTTAATGCTTTAATGCTGTTTTGTGATACTACTTAAAAGTAATTGTGTACTTACTTAATTGATTATCTACATTCCTAGCGTAAAGGGTTCTTTGACATTTGACATTTTTGGTGCAATGCAGAACCAGTTTTTAAATGGTTCTTTAAAAAAACATATACAAATGGTTTTCCATGACACAGAAGAACCATTTGACCATAGAGGGAAACATTCAATCATGCAAATGGTTCTTTGAGTGTTTATGGCTCCATATAGAACCACTGTCTTTACTAAAAACCCTTGAAGAACCAATTTCATGAGTATACAATTTATTTGCAGATATTGTTCCAATTTGTTAGTTTCAAATTTGCACTTTCTACAGAACTTTAAGTGAGCTGCAAGTAAGAAAAATGAATATTAAACTGCAGCATGCTTTTGCTATCACCATGTCTATCAATATATCTTATAGGCTTCTGAGGCTTACATAGTTACAAAATTAAACTGAACCTGAAGCGATTTTGCTCAAGGGCTACAAAAGTGCGTTGCAATAGGTGGTCAAAAATGTAGAGGTTTCTATGTTGAAAGATCGCTAAAGACCTTTTGTAGGTAGCTGTTTCTGAAACAGTAGTGCATTAGAGCACATAGCTATGAAGGCCTGGAATGAAAGGTAGAGAACTGACCCTAGATCAGTCTTGTTGTTTGGGTGTATGGGTGAATAGGGGATTTTGTGTTCAGGGAAGTTGCATCCTGAGCTGTAGAGAAGTGGTAAGGCCCAGACACCACTGGTAAAATATCTACCAGTTAAAACATAACTGAATTTTTTTTGCGTAAGAATGCAAATCATGTTCAGTTTGGCTTGCATTGCAGAGGTTTCCAGTGATAAATTAAGCAAGGCAAAGTCTTGATTTAACTCAAATGTAATTGGTGAAATAATGTAGCACATAGTTTTGTTCGTGGCTATGGATTGAGTGGCATATTGGATTCACAAACCTTTCCATTCAACGCGTATTTTAAAATTTACCTTATCGCACCAAACTCAGGATGTTCGTCTGGATAGTACAGAGTCAATTATGCTTTGAAGCAGAAGCCAGATGTCACGTTCCCATGTGGCGGTAGCAGAGGAGCAGTAAAAAAAGTTTACATTTGCAATCTGCTGCTAAACTCCTGACATGGCATTTTAATGGGAGGGAATCAGAATATCATTCGCAAGGCCATTAATCTCACACGGGATGATAGCGCTGCTTCTCACTTCCTTTCGGGGTTACAGTGACATCCAAAAAGAAAAAAGAAAAGAAAAGAAAAAGGTGGGGGGGGGGTGAGAAAAAAAGAATGACAGAAGAAAAGAGAGAAAAGTTGAAAAATCCCCTGCTCGATTGTGGCTTGAGTGAGTTAATAAGAGACAGATTCGGGAGAAGTAGTACCAACCCCAAATTGTTTGCAGAGTAGCTTTTCTCTTCTCTTTCGTTCTTTCTTTCACCGCGCTTCCAAGCGGCCTGTGCTGAGGGAAAGTCACGAGTGCTCAACCACTCAGATTCGCGCATCCATGGCCGTATTCATGAGAATATCTCTCAATGGAAGGAGCATGGGCACTATGCTAGCAAGCTTACAAATTTATTGTACATTCTGCTCTTGTTTTCTTCTCTCCTCTTTTATTAATCTTTGCAAATGAAAGAGACTGCCAGGGTTCGTAATCAAAATTTGGAAATGGCAATGATTGCCATATGTGCTTTTGTTGGCTTTGTATTTTTCTCTCAAACAAAAACTTGAAATAAATTAAATTTTGTAAAAATACTTTTTGTTTTCTCTTTGAAGGAATGGTGCAAATTATTCATGAAATTGACTCTACACTTTCATCTCATTCTTTCTTTTCTCCTCCACATGCCCCACTGTCAGTAAGATGTAACAGTTCTTGATCACTCTGCTCAAACAAGTCACTGGATTTTGACTTTCTGCTGGTGGATTTTGACTTTCTGCTGGTAGTATTTCTGCGGTGTGCAGAAAACTTTCAGATGACATTTGAGGCCAAAACTTAAATGCCTGCTATAATAACCATTGGAAATCATTAGCGAGAATGCTATGCAATACCATTTTACAGCTCATTGGGCTGAGAAAAATCTAACTGGTTTAAAAGCCAATGGCCAATAAGTTCTTCCATTTGAAAGCTTTTTCACACATGAACCACCTCAAGGAAATCAAACACCCTAGTGGTTAGTGAAACACTGAAATTATGCTCACTTCTCAAATAGAGCAAGATATGTGGTTTCATTCATTAACATCAAACCCTATTTGAGATTAATTTTTGGAAATGATAGATACTACAATGGTTTGTATTCAAAATTTGGAAATGGTGTAGGTGCATTCACTTTCTAAAAGAGTAGAATTGGCAAATCTTTTTCTTTAACCGTATATAGTTATTTTTTCAGTGCTTCTATTCTAAAATTTAAAAAAAAATCTTAATTATGTGAAAACAATGACATTGTCACATAAAAATGGATGCTCTTGTGAGCTCTAACTGGCCATATTTTACGTACTGCCCATGAAAATACACAATAGCTGTCAGGACATTGAATATTGTTCCCGCATCCATGTGTGGACTACTTCATGTTTCCTTTTGCTTTGTTTTATGTGTTAAGATTCAGCAGAGAGTCAAATACAGCATATTTTGTTATAGGCTCCTTTCCTCTATATCTACTGTGTTTAGAATTGGTCAGTGTCTAGACAGCATCATTTGTCTATGCAGATCTACATGTTTTCCTTGTCTTAATGACATATGAAAATTTGCACAGCATGGCAGATCCATTTCTGACACACATCTGCCCCATTCTATCCAACTGCATCTTTCATAGTTTGGTGAAGTTGATGACAATGATGATCACATATTTTCCGCTGCTAAATTTAATTTGAAATTGAGAGGAAAAATGTCAGAAGACCTGTTCTGGTCCAGTTTGGGCAGTAAAGTTGGACGTTTCCAATTTTGTTGCTGTCTACTGTCATAAACCATGGAGCTCCAGCTGTTTGGGGTGAAAAAGCTCTACAGGTGGATTACTAAATGGGTCAATTCACTGACTGAATGGCGAAGAACTGCCAGTGGATCAAAAGCTTTATAACCTTTCACAACCTTTTATAACTTGTATAACCTAAGAAAACATATTATAACCTGTTATAAGATACTTTGTAACCTAAGAATAACCATTTTTCATTGTATTTATATTATGTCTATTTACTTACTGAAAAATGAGTATTAGAATGAAAATAAGCCTGGGATTATAAAGGGTTAATTAGGTAAGGTTTGATATTAAACACTTATCATAAGAATCCATATAAGTTTCTTCTAAATCTCAATTGGAGTCATATTATGGAGATATCTTGTAACAAAGCACATACAGTAGCTTAAGTGTAAAAGTTGTATTTCCTCTTGTTCCTTTGTACCAAGCTTTATGCATCCTAAATTTAATGTTTTGTTTTTTCATTTCCTCTCTCGAAAAAGACATGTTTGAAGAAGGATGTGGGGTTTTTTACCACTGAAAATGTTCTGTATAGTCTAATTACAGTGTAACTACAGAATAATTGCATATATGTATAATTACAGTAAAATGAACAAACTTAGGAAATAATTTGTATTAAATTACATTTTATGAATCTGCTGAAATTTATGAAATCATAGGCTCAATTAAAAGCACCACCATAAAATATTTTTTTTTAATTAAAGATTGATTGTGAAAAAAATCTAGGGTTAAGGTTAGGGTCAATTGCATTTGTGTAAGACGCAAAGCACAGTAGCCAGTTAAGAGGCAGCAATACTGATTAAATTCCAAATAAAATAAGTACAAAATTAAGAAAGCTTTAGTGCAAAACTGTGCCAAGTAACACAGCACTGCTAACTCCAAAATCCTCTACAGTTATTTATGTTGTAAATATATGGTATATTCATATATTTGCTTATTAAGTTTAATGACTTCAAAGTGGTAATTTACACTAAAGTTAAAATTGCAACTTTTGGACATCATAAATCAACTAATGTCTCTTGATTGTAAAGAAATTGGTAACACTTTATTTTAGAGCATAGATATTAAGAGAGAGATTTTAAGCTCCAAAGCAGCATAAATAAATGACACTGTAATCCCAAACAAGTTCTAGACGTATGCAATACAAGCTCCACAGCGCTGTGTAATTACTTGGCTGAAAATGTACAAGGTACTTATATAATGTAAAAGATTGTACATTAATAAAGCACAGTTTTACATAGTTTGTACCTATATATCACTCATAAATAAATCTAAATCTGAGATGTGAAAGAAAACAGTGATTCTTTCTGTAGTTTTATTGGGTTTAAAACAATTTACTTCAGAAGCGATCTGTCATTTTATGCCATATAAATGATCTGGTTCTTGGAAGAGATTCTGATTTACATTCTGATCTAAATATTTGGCATTTTTTTTAGTTTTACTCTATGTATGTATCACGGAAATCAAAATACTTATATTTTACTATGTCCTTCCTTCATATGATATCTGGAACCTGTTTGACGTTTCAGTGTAACTTAAAAGTCTTGGAACTTATTATTATGTTATCCAAAGTAATTATCTAATACTTTGGAGTTTGCACCTCACACTTACTCAGTTAATACTTAGAACTTAATAGACCGTTCAAGACATTTTGTAGGACTATACTAGTGTGCATTCTTCAACTACCAGAGTGCTGAGAGAAGTTTGTGGAGAAGACGTAAAACCTGTGCCAACAAAAACTAGTTAAACAGAAAATACTTCATGCAACTTAACTGTGTTTATTCAGCTCAAATAAATCTGCTGACTGAAGCAATGCAAAGCAAAATTTTTGCTTAGTTGAGCAAAAACAATATTTTACGTCAATTTAAAATTTTCATTTTCACTTAATTTATTTTTACTACATAATAATCTTAAAGTGCAGGAAAATCCTGCAGGTCAGCATTTCTTGATTATGAATCATTTGAAGGTTACCATTGCTGCTTTTGTGCATGAGAAGGTTTGAACCTTTAGCAAGTTGGCAACTGGTGGAGAAGCTAGTAGGAACGAAATGAAAAAAAGAAACCTTGCAGTGTATTGGAAAGTGAGAGAGAGCGAGCGTCATATATATGTATATGAATGTGTGTCTGTTTTAGCGTGCTAATCTGATGCAGACCCTGTTTGCTTCTGCTGCTCACCAGTAACCACAATGAGGTCACACCTGCTGCTCTGGAACAACAGTTTATTAATTCTCCACTGGCTTCTGTCTCTCTCACAGACATTCGTGAACCCACCAATAAAACCAATATTCACACATATGTGCGCACATGAACACAAACTTTGATGTTTGAAATTTTAATACTGTTGCTGTTAGAAGGAACGTGCATCTCCACAATGATGATTTTACAGGAGGAGGATAAACATTGATGGTTGATGGTTACATAAGCTTTAAACTTCATAACTGTCCTTGACCTGAGTTCATATCATTTACTTGTAAGGTTCTTTAGTGAACTAAGTGTTTATGTTCTATGGAGCACCACGAAAGAACCCTTTTTTCAGCTTTTCTTTTTAATTTTTTCAGATATTTATTTTAAAATGCTGTATCTTTTAACACACACAGACTTTAAGATATGAGGCGAAGTGCAGGTTTCAAACAGCCACAGCGTGTAACCAAGTCTGGGAGCCTCTAGCGGTTATGTGGTATAGAGGCAGTAAGACAGACATACGTCCATTCAGAAGAAGTGAGTGAAATTGCTTAAAGATTCATTCAATTTTTGAAAGTGATACATTAGCTTCACAAGCATTGAAACCTAAGCCGTAGTCAACTTTTTCATGCAGTGACATATTTCCTACTATTTTCTGTAACACTTTCATGCACTTCACATTTTTTAAAGAACTGCTTTGAATCTCTGGCGAGTGAGATTGACGTCAGTTGTGACTCAAATAGGTAGAATCAAGCTCATTCGGTCACATGGAGCCGAATGACTCAATGAAGTATGACTCAGATATCGATAGGTTATCATTATGGCACCATCTTCAGTGCTAGCATATCAATTTCCACTTCCATTTTGGTGCTTCATGTGAAATGAATAGGTAGCCTGAGCCATAGACATCTCCATTTATAGACATATCTCAGAGGAGCTCAATTGTAGTCAATTAAAATGACTTTGTCAGTGATAAAAGTTAAAAGTTTAAGAATTGGGCTGCCGACGCTCACTTTATTGTGACTGGAAAAACAGAAGGAACGTCAAATTATTGCAGTTGCTTTGCTGACATACAATGCTTTATCTGTTTAGCTCATTAATCATACTACTCTGGTAGCTAGCTTGCTTCTTTGCCGCTTAGTTAAATGAACAAATTAAGCTGGATATCACTTGGTTAGGTAGGTTAGGTTTAAGCTACCAAGTTTAGCTAACATTAACAAATGGTACTGCTAGCACAATAATGGTATATAACTCATTTGTTGTTCTAGCAGCAGTATTACAAAACTATCAAGTTAACGTTTAAGTGACCCTTATTAGTCCCACAACAGGGAAATTTCACCTCCGCATTTAACCCATCCGTGAAGTGAAACACCACATACACACTAGTGAACACACACACTAGGGGGCAGTGAGCACACTTGCCCGGAGCGGTGGGCAGCCCTATCCACGGCGCCCGGGGAGCAGTTGGAGGTTAGGTGTCTTGCTCAAGGACACCTCACTTATGTGCTGATGGCTCTGGGGATCAAACCGGCAACCTTCCAGGCACAAGGCTGGTTCTCTAACCTCCAGCCCACGACTGCCATTTCATTGCCATTACCAAAATTTACCATTATCATAGCCAATCTACTGTGCAGCTTGCTACTGAGCTTTGGATCATGATTAAAACATGAATTTTGATTCTGCTTCATTGTTCCTCTCACATTTATCAGCCATACTGATGGGACTGCAGACGAAACCTTATAAAGCCAATGTAGTTTAGGATCTTCAAGAAGGAGCTTTTTACTTTTTAAATAAGTAAACAAGGCCCCTATAATTTTAATTCTATTGCTACAGGAAAAAGGTCCAATGCTCAAGGTTTTCCTTGGTTTATCTATGTAAGGCAAACCATTAAATTGCCTTGAACGTTAGCTTGCATTAACTAGATTTACCAGCTTACAATAGAATGAGCAACAGCTTTAGATTCAATAGATATGCTTGTTGTTGTAAAATGACAAACCATAAAGAATACAGTAAAATAACACAGAAGACATTTAGCTAAGAGTGGTTAGAAATCCTGAGCTGTGAAATAGTCAGAAATCCTGAGCTGTGAAATGATGTTGTAGTAGTTGAGTAGTAGAGGTGAGATAGCTGAAATAAACTTAACTCCTTAAAATCTTAGGCTTATTACATTCTAAGGCTTATAATTCAGTAAGTATAGGGGCGTCAATATAAACTGGCTAAGTTTCAGAAGTGTGTAATAAAAGTTTGGCCTGCCATGTAAGAAGTTAATATAGGTTGAAAAGTACTATGGTTTTATTATTAAAAGTTCCCTTACAAGGAAAAATGTACTCAAATACTGTAACAAGTGTTTTTTAATTGGTCCACCTTCATAAACTTTGTTAACCTTCCTCTTCTGGCAGCAGAGGAGCAATAAAGGTATCGACCCATGTTGATTTGACTTTCAGAATCAATAGTTATAGCCAAATGATTTTCAGTTCCACTGTTGCTTTGAGTAACTGAAAACCTATTCTCATCTACTGAAAGCGGGCAAAACTTGACTGGGCTTCAAAATGTTGGCCTGCTGATTTGCCAGCACTGGAAGTAGTTTACCCACTGTAAAACTACACTAGCTTCAGTTTATTAATCTCATAAACACATGGTTCGTGCTCCTCTAAATTGACGCATCACTTCACTGGAGTGGATTCAAAGGCTTTCTGCTGTTTTCTCCCTTGCCTCCTGCCCCCAAAACATCAGGATCAACTACGAGTGCCGAAATCTGTAACCAGATATTAAGAGTTTCTTGATATTGGACAGAAGGGAAGCTAATAAGAAGCGCATGGAGCGACGGCGGAGGGTCCCGCTGCTGTATCTCATTTAGCCCAATATCATTTCTATTTGAAAAGCGCTGCACTGCCAGGCCTGGAGCTGATTAGCGCTGTAAACGTTTGGAGGAAGGAGGGGGGCGTGTTTACTAGGTTTGTTCTGTCTGCTCGTTTTCAGCCGTCCGTCCGACGCTGTCTGTGGAGCGCAGATGCTTTGAAGGTGGCCACAGGGTGGGGAGAGTTTCAAGTCATCGAGGCCTTCATTGTTTAGCATGAATGGGGCAACACCCAGTCTTGAAGTTTGGTGATGTACCTGCTCAACCACACCTGATTCAGCTCAACAGTTAGTTTAGTTATCAGGTTAGTTATCATTATAGATGTGTACGAGCAGAAACCACCGAACTGTGCTTCAGTTTAAACCATTGTTGTTCTGTGATCATCAGCCTTTTTACGTGCTTTTTTTATTACAGTAGTCCTGCTCGGATTTAATGTGATGCTCTTCTTTGAGTTCTAGTGAGCCTGAATCTGTAAAAAATGTTTTCTAAACTTTGGTAGCACTTTATTTGGATGGTCCACTGTAGTTGCTCAGTGTATCTTTAAGTAACATTCAACTAAAGGTCTATTAAATGAAACTGATCGTGAGTGTGAAAGATTCTATCCCGAACTCTAAATATAACCCTAACCCTTATCTCAATGCAAAACCTACACCAGCTTCTGAACCTAATCTTAACCAAAATGTTGTTGATAGTCAACTGAGCATCACCAGCAAGTTTGTTAACGATGTAATTATCCGTAGATCCTCTGATGGGGATCATCCAAATAAAGTGTGACCAAAACTTTTATAACAGAATGTTTACATAGTTTGTTTTTACATAGTTTTGTTTTTTTCCCCAGATGTATTAGCATTCTAGCTAACTGTCTAGTCAGTATACTAATAGCATATCAAAATTAATGCAACCTTCCACGGTTTCCACAACTCTCCCAAGATTTTATACTCAAATCTGCTGTTTTATTTAGACACAAAATATTCCTTCAGTTTAAACTTGGTGGTTTGAACTGTGTATTTATACTTTTTTCCTTTGTAAACAGTGCAGATCTGACCTTCTCTATGGAATTGAAGCAATTCTTCATTTAAAAAAATTTATAAAAAGACTCAGAATCCACAGTGGACATACTGAGGTTCACATGTGATGCCATTTGTGTGTGTGTGTGTGTGTGTTTGTGTGTGTGTGTGTGTGTGTTTAAACCAAAGGTTCAGCAATTTCAGATGATATTCTTGGTAATTTATTCAAGCAAAGAATGACACAGATGCTACAGGGTAAACATGCTGAGAAAATGTTGAATCTGCAGTCTTGTGTCGGGGGGTGTCAACCACAGGATGGAAAAAATGCAGTGATAGAAATAAATTCTTCTACATACCTGGGGCTCTGAAAATTTGCTAGTTTTGTTAGAAGATTAAATGTAGGACACTTTAATCGTTTCTTTAGCAGTTTCTTAGTAGATCTGAGTTGACACTGATAATGCAGTCATTTCTTTAATACCTTTTTAGTAGACCTGCGAGGTGATGCTCATAATTCAATAGTTTCATTAGTAGTTTCTTAGTAGAACGGTAGTAGTTTCTTAGTAGATTTGAGCTAGCACACTGATGATATAGGCGTTTCTTGTTACGGCTGAGTTGGGATACAATAATTGAATAGTGTCTTTGGTGGTTTCTTAGTAGATTTGAATTGAGACAGTGAAAGTTTTGAAGTTATGCAAAAAAAATCTAGAAGTTTCCAATTAGGTCTAATTAGAGTTGGAAAACTAACAATTTAGTAAATTCTTGAGTAGCTTCTTGGTAGATCCAAATTGGAACACTGGTAATTGAAAAGATACTTTCTAGCAAATCTGAGTTTATTAGTTTCTTTATTAGTTTCTTTGTAGACCTGAGGTGGGACGCTGATATTTTAGTGGTTTCTTAAGCAGTCTTGGTAGATCCAAGTTGGAGAACTGCTGCTTTAGATAACATCTTCATAGCAGATCTGAGTCTAGTAGTTTCTGTATTAGTTTCATACAAGACTTCAGTTGGAACACAAAAAATGTAGAGGTTTCTTTGATAATGGGTCCAAGTTGGAACACTGGAAATTTAGAAGATACTTCCTAGCAGATTTTAGTTTAGTATTCAGATTCAGATTCAGATTCCTTTATTGATCCCAGGGGGGAATTGCAGTTGTTACAATTGCAGCCATTTATGTAAAAATAAACACTTTATTAATAATTACATAAAAGACAATATAGAGAATTTACAGTATGTACACCAGATTTAAGTACTTAAGAATATAGTAAGGTGGCGGTGATAGTGATAGTAATGTGAAACATCAGGTATAAAGCAGTTACAATTATTTAAATTATTTAAATTAAGTTAGTGCCCCTCTGAGTTATTGCACACACAATTGTTATTATTGCACATATGAACAGTTTCGTATTGAGTTTGTGAATCACACACTGAGGGAGTTATAGAGTTTGATGGCCACAGGTAAGAATGACTTCCTGTGGCGCTCTGTGGTGAATTTCGGTAGAGTGAGTCTTGAGCTGAATGAGCTCTTGTGTCTCATCACCGTATCGCAGAGTGGGTGGGAGCCATTGTTCATAATGGCCCGCAGTTTAGACAGCGTCCTCCTCCCCGACACTGCCTTCAGCGAGTCCAGTAGTTTCTTTATACGTTTTTTAGAGACTTCTTTGATTCTTAGTAGACCTGAGGTAGGATAATGTAGTAGTTTCTTAGTAGATCCAAGTTGGAAAACTGGCAATTTAGAAGAAACTTTCTAGCAGATGTGTATTTAGTAGTTCCTTAATTAGCTTCTTGCTAGACCTGAGTTGGAATACTAACAATTTAGAAGTGTCTTTGATCATTTTTAGTAGACCTGAGGTGAGACACTGATAACTTAGTAGTTCCTTTTGAAGGTTCTCAGTAGATCAGAGTTGAGACACTGATGTTCTGGTTTCTTTTTCGAGATACAGGAGCTAATGTTTGAAGGCTAAAGAATTTATTCTAGAAGAAATGAGAAGTAGAATTAGAGTATTAAAGGTCTTGTTTTTGTAGTTTCTTTTTTGTTTTAGTAAGACATACTATTCTTTATTCAAGTTCATATTGTTCATATTAGTCTCATCTTCATGCAGTTTGCCCTCATATTGCAATAGCCGAGATAGTCACTGCTGTGGGATAACACTTCCCGGCTGTTTATCGCTTAAAGAGTTTTTGAGAGCACTTTAAAGTTGTTCTTTGCTCAGTTGAAATGTCAGCGAAGGAGCTTGATGTGAGCGCTCGGAGTTCATCCAGAGTTAGTCTGCACGTTAGACGCTTGAGTATGTGATTGTGTGTGACAGCTATGAAGGAAACCGAACTCTGAGAGTGTATGCTAAGCGCATTACCGCAAGACTCATTCTCTCTCTCTCTCTCTGTCTGTGTCTCTTGTGTATGCACCGAACAGTTAGACAGACAGACAGACACACTGTAGCACACATAAAGAAGCGCCTTGCATAATTATTACGAATGAAGTGACTGGTATGGTGACAGACAAAAATGTCTTGACACGTTGAGCACAAACGTCAACAGGATTTATAACGTCTAGACAAGCTATTTCAGAGAGACCCTCTTCACCATGGAAAAGGCGAAGAGGAAGGCTGGAAAGTATGCACACTTAACATCACTGGCATATTCAGTGGAAATGATTGGAAATGATTGCAAATATAATTTCTGCCCAATTGTCAAGTAAATAATAGCAGACAGATCCCATGTCACTCAGGTTTGGACTGTTTTGATGGCCGTTAATGGCTGGTTGAAATCTTTTAGCAGCTGATAATCCTTCGTTCTAACTGTTCCTCGAGGCAGTCATTAAACCCATACAGCTCTAATGCCGGGGTCTCCATGACCTCATCGACTTTTGTTTCATATTGGGATAAACACATTATGATCAGACCTGGTGTGTGGTGCAACATGGTTTTCATTAGCTGCCTTGTTTTGGATTTATCTTTGCGCTAGCTTGACTAGTGCAAGTGCAACTCGGTAGCCACAACAAAAACAGAGAATGACGTGATTCCACAACTCTTAGCGCTTACATAACAATATGGATAACACGTATTGATGATAACAATATGAATATTCTGAGGTGGTCCCCACACCAACTCATTTAAAAGGCAATGGGACTTTATCCACCAAATAAAGTGAAAATAAACCTGAAAACAGTTCATTTTGATTGTAGATGCCTTAAATTTAGCTTAGAGTGTACTAAATATCCATTTAGCTAAGCTTTTCCCTGACATTGCAGTCTTGGTATTATGGCAAAAATGTGCTATATAATGTATATATTTATTAACCTGCATTAAAAATAAGGGGTCCTTTTCTACACATTTAAATAAATGGTCTTTCAAAGTTTCTTCACTAAAGAACTTTCATATAAGGCATAATGTAAAGGATTTCTCTCAAGCTGTCCAAGCCAAGAACCTTTTATTTAGACTTTATTTAACCTCAGCCCAAGACCTAGATTCTAATCCTAAACCCAAACCCAGTCCTGCAGGGAATCTGAGTTTCAGCAGTTAGTTTGTTAATAATTTATAATAAGCCATCAAAACAAATTGATCACTTAGCAGATTTTTTGTGAAAGTTGTTCAAGAATGTTGCTTCCAGAATAGAGCCGTGTGCATAAGTTTCAGCACCCCTCATCAGATTAGCTTTATTGACTTTTAAAGTGAACAAAAAGTTAGCGAATAGCACATTTTGATGCACAGATACTGTTTGTTTGCTAAATTTAACACATTGGGAGAAAAGTAAGTATGAAATATTGCTTCCTCTAAAATTATGCAAATTCTCTTCCATTGTGTTAAACTCAACAAATAGAATTTGTGCACTAAAATCAGCTAAATTTAAGTGTCTACCCTGCAGAGGATGTTAACTATACTTAATTTTCACTTAATTTAATGTAATGTAATTTGGCTGGCGATGTTCACACATTGAAAGGTATAAAGATTTGCAAATCCACATTTCATCTGCATGTTATTAATAGAAGCCATGTAAATAAGTCAGTGCTTTCCTCTGTCCACTCCTCATCTTCATTTCGCAATGAGGAAGCGTCTGCTAAATTGTAATGTAATGTAATGTAATGTAATGAGGAAAGGCCCGTTTTAAAGTATATTTTCTGAACATTGCTTTGGAGGGAGAGCAAAGGTAGGCGTATGGCAGAAGAGGAATGTTTAAACAGTATTTTGCTGTTTGATTATTTGTGTTTTTTACGAAAGAGGGTGTGCATTTGTGAGAAACTGAGAGATCCGTTACAGCCTCCTAACCACACCTTCAGCACCTGCAAATGCAGTAAGTGCTTATCACAAACAAGTCAGCGATATTTTTGCTGTTCATTAGTCAATAGCTCTAGTAAATATATGAGATGCTTTGAATAGCTTGAGAGAGAAGGAGGACCAAGGGAAACTGTTTTTAAGATTAGTAAAGTCATAAGCAAACACAACCACAAACCAAAACTCGCCCAAACTCATGACCCTCCCTCCCTCCCCTCGCACAGCAGCCCAGAAAGCGGTTTATTTTTGCCTTTCATACTTCTTTTCAAGCATCTTTTAAAAATAAGCACGCTTGAGAACCCTGCAAGTATGCTAATGGACTTGCACGGATGCATACAGTCTTCAGAAAAAAGATGCCAGAAAGGATTTGGACCTTTGACGTGGTTCTCTAAAGAACCTTTCAGTGGTTCGTTCTTTAATATACCATACATTAAAAGCATTTGTAGCTTTGACATGGTTCTCTAAAGAACCTTTCAATGGATGGTTCTTTAATAGACCAAGCATTGAAAGCATTTGGAGCTATGACATGGTTCTCAAAAGAAGCTTTCAATGGATGGTTCTTTAATAAACCATGCATTAAAACCATTTGTGGCTTTGACTTGGTTCTCTAAAGAACCTTTCAATAGATGGTTCTTTAATAAACCATGCATTTAAAACGTTCAAAGCTTTGGCATGATTCTCTAGAGAACCTTACAATGGATGGTTCTTTAATAAACCAAGCATTAAAAGGTTTTGTAGCTTTGACATGGTTCTCTACAGAACCTTTCAATAGATGGTTCTTTAATAAACCATGCATTGAAAACGTTCAAAGCTTTGGCATGATTCTCTAGAGAACCTTACAATGGATGGTTCTTTAATAAACCAAGCATTAAAAGGTTTTGTAGCTTTGACATGGTTCTCTACAGAACCTTTCAATGGATGGTTCTTTAATAAACCATGCATTAAAACCATTTGTGGCTTTGACTTGGTTCTCTAAAGAACCTTTCAATAGATGGTTCTTTAATAAGCCATGCATTGAAAGGGTTTGTAGCTTTGAAATGCTTCTCTAAAGAACCTTTCAATGGATGGTTCTTTAAAAAATTTTTAAATGGTGGGTTTTTGAGGGTAAGGTACCTTTTCAACGTTTAAAGAGCCTTTAATTTTATTACTGTAGAAGTCCCTGAAGGGTTATTGGTCTGGCTCTACAGTTCTAGGAAAAACTTTTAATTGGTATATAGAACCAATGAAAATCTGTAAAGGTTTTTTATACTCATTTCTAAAACAGTTGTCTAAAGAGCCATCTCTTGGAAGGGGTTTTGGAGTAATGATATGAAGAAAAGCTTTTTTGGTTTTCTAACAAAAACCTTCCAATAGATGGTTCTATAAAGAAGAATTTTACTATGCTTAGAATGTGAGCGTGAGATACACTTTTAAAGCTTAAAGAAACGCCCATGTAGAGTAAAAGTTCATAAATAGCTCTTGGCTTGGCTGCACAGTTCTAGGAAAAACGTCTGGTGTAGAACCAATTTACAATAAAATTTTACAATGCATATAAGACTTAAAATTTTAAAAGAAGTTATCCACACTCTTTCACTAAAACTGGCTCCTTAAAGAACCATTCACGGAATGGTTTCTTCTGAGTGATGACACTGAAGAAACCATGTTTGGTCCTCTAAAGAAAATTTCAGTTGAATTTTCTCCCAAACTTTTGAAAAGCAACATACATTAAAATGAGAACCAAGATGGCTTAGTTTTATTTTAATTTCACATTAAAAACTCACTCTAAACCACTTCAATTATCTGTCTCATGAAGATGTGATTTTAGAGGGCTGGTTCATGGGAGAGACCCAAGCTGTCTCTCCGATGAGAAGCTTTCGACTGGAGCTTTAATCGCGCTAGGCCCTCCCGCTTGCCAGAACTCAATAAAACGGGTTAATTATGGTGCAGCAGCTATGAAGATAATGATAGGATATGTGAGGAGTGTGGGAGACTGGATGCTATGAGATGTGTTTTGATTCACTCGCTGATATATATATATATATATATATATATATGAAACACTTTATTTTTACCATCTATTGTAAATGTATCTTTACGTCTATTGTAAAGATAGATGTTTTGTTACCACTTTAAAAACTGAGTTTTTGTAGAATACAGTACTCTTTCAAAGTGACCCATCCACTTAGTGAATGGGTTAAAAGCACAACCACACACTGTCAGAAATAAAGGTTCTGTATAGGTACATTTTTGGTTCATTAAGGTATTCCCTCAAGAGTACAGCAATGGTTTTAAAGTCCAGTTGTATACAGAACAATAACAAAGAAGCCTGGAGGCGAGACGGGGTGTGTGGAGTCAATACAATTTAGAAAACATCAGTTCAGTGAATTCTGATACAATCATGTTCCCTGACTGAAGGTACTGAGATGTACCCTTGGGGTTAATACCCCAGTGAAAAGAGGGGTACTGCCCCAGTGACAGTGTAGTACCTTTTCTTCTGAGAGTGCAGACACAAAATAATAAACATTCTTCCACAATTTGCATTCAGTTGCACATGTCCATCAGAGAGGTCTCCAAATTTTTAAATCTTACATAAAGGCTTTAGCAATAGAGCAAGCACTTCTCAGAGAGGTCCAAATTTCAAACCTTTATAGTTATAATAAAAAATTTCATTTACACAGTTTCCCTGTCCCAAATAGTCCAAGCCCAAGACATGTTTGTTGTCTGAAGTTTGCCTCTTTTGTTTTGCACTGGCAGCATTGAGACTAATATAGCTAACAAGTAATAGAAGCTTATACACCAGGTGAGCACTGTGCAAATTGCATGCAAACTAAATGAACAAGATTATGTTGCATAACTACAGTTGTAGCAGCCACATCAAAGCCTGATACTGTCCATTGTAACTCATAACAGTTTCATGCAGTGTCAGAACTATTACATTATATTATTAAAGCTATTTGGCTTCCTAGCTGTTGATATTTAGCTCCCAGTCACCAACAGACCGTTCTCTAAAGGTGTTATAGCACCAGTTGGCAGTTAGAACTTTTGCTGCTTTCTGTTTTCTTTTTGCATGAATTTGCAACAACCCAACAAATGAAAACACTTTCAATACACATCGTTTATTGCAACATATACATAAGATTGTAAAAGCTAAGAAGTGTGTAAAATAGTTGCGTCAGCTTAAATAACTGACTATGTGCAAAGTTGATTCAAATCGATTGGCAGTGATAGTAAAATCACTAACATACTTCAGGCATTAGAAATGTCTTACTGGATCAATCATGTTTAGATAAGGGGAATTTTGTACATTTGACCAAACTATCACTGCCAATGGGTTCTAGTATGAATGCCTTTCGCTGCTGTCGGAACAAAACCTCATCATTTTTCAGTTTTTAACATAATTATAATAATAATAATTTTTAACATAATACCCGTTGCCCTTTACATTGTGTGTAAATTTCATGATGAATGGACTGAAAAAAAAAAAAAAACAGCCCAAAATGACTTGCAACAAAGTCTGGTTCCATTGACTTACATTCAAAGTAAAGTAAGTTTTTTCCTTCTCCTGTAAAGTTATCATTTTGGAGATACAAGGTTTTGTTTCCGACAGCAGCGATATGTAGGGCTAGCCTGTGCTTTTCTATATCAACTGTGTTCAAACCAGCTTTTTAAGTTGTTTCCTTAATGGTCAGTGACACTACTCCTTGGAAACCAAGGCAGTTTATTTGGTAGCTGAACTTGACATGTAGTAACCTTGTATGTGTTACAAAACAGGCGCAGTCCCAGATACCCAGAGCAATTCTCTTTCTGTGAATAAAGCCCCAGACACAGGGATTCCCCCTTTCACAAACACATGCACAAGCCCAGTCTCCTCTCTCTTCCTATTCTTCAGCCCTCAACAGTCTCGACTGAGGTCAGCCCGTCTGGTCTGTTCTCACGCCATTCTAACACACACACGCGCGCATACAGACTTGCGCGAGTAGGGTCAGACAGATGACCGTGTTCTGCTGACTGGAGCCTCCTGATGATGTTATAATGCTGATTCAGCATTTTAGCGCTGCATAGACATTCCTGAGCGGCAGAAGCAGCCGACCACAGCGTCACATCCTCCTGGACATTCCGCGGCACACATTAGAGAAACGGAAACGCAGGCCTAGCTATTAGAAAATGAAACAAAATTTTCCCATGCAATATACTGATTCATTACACTATAATGACTATAAAGGAAAACTTATTTAAGCTAATCTTTATCTTCTCCATATGTTTCATAGGGTCAGTGACCAGAGAAAATACTTTATTAACACTGCACAGCACTTAAATTAAATAAAATAAGTACAATTTGAACAAAATGCTGACTTTTATATTGCTGATGTTTACAATGGAAAGCGGTGGGCAGCTGCTGCACCACATATCTTTGCACTTCAATTATAAATATATTTCAAGGCAATGATTGGCTGATAGGCTGAAGTGTTTTGCAAGTATTCACTGAATGAAGGACTATGCACTATATACATTATACTAGTGGGGAATCCTCAAGTACTAATGAGCCTTGTAAAATATACATTACATGATTCAAATTTTCTGTTCAATTTTATTTAAAGAATCATCATGTTTTTGTAATTTATCTTTGCAAATATTGTAGCAATACTCTTAGTTCATTGTTTTGGTTGGGATCAAACTATTTGAAAATTGTCCAGTCTGGATTTTTTTCTCAGTTGTATCCAGACAGATACAGCCAAGTGAGCTCTCCCATTGGTTCGGACTTCAGGAGCTGAACTGGGGAGCATGACTCTAGTCCAGGCAATTTATCTGCTCAAACACAGCTGACATTCATCTGCTGCAAGCAGTAGTACATTGTATATTCTTTGAAATGCTCATGCTAAGAAAGTTGAGACACAGTCAGCATCTCACTGTGTTAGGTGGCGTGATGAGTTGCTGATAGAAAGTCAACGCTGGCAGCTTGTTCATAGTGATGTAATGTACTTCATTAAGCGTCCAGCAGGCTACTGAACGAGCTCACTTAAGGGGTTTTGGTTCTAATCAGCTCAATGACACACAGCCGCAGAAGTGCTTGTGTTGATTAGCTGAAAACACAACACTTTCTAATGTGTTCCAGCACTGAGAATGAGTTTACATACACTGTACCATGGATAGGAGCTCAGACAAGGACCAAACTGAGAAATCAATGTGTTAAAGAGGGGAAAGTTAAAGGGGAATCATTTTTCACTCATTAGGATGTAAACAATGTGATTCAGAATGGTTTGATGTGAAATCTCCACTCGAGTGTTAGATTGGTTTACAATGGTGGTGATAGGAACCAGACATCTGAAGAGTTTAATGTCTTTTTAAACGCTCCTTCACAGAAACTTTGCTATAAGAGATCATAGTGAATTTGCTGCCTGATGTCTGTGGCATGGTTTTATGATAGTTTTGAGAAGCTTCTGGCCTACAAAGTATTTTTTACTCCATTCACAGCAGAGATCGTATGCGAAGAAAACTTTTTCACATATACCACAGTTTACTCTTATTAATATTACATATAGAGGCTGAGAAGACATATATACGTCCACTGGTGGTTTTGGATAGTGAATAACAGGGTTATATTTGTGTGATGTCATGACGCCTGGTTCCTATCACCACCACTGATAAGAAGATCAGAAGCAGTACAGTTCTCTACAGTAAGCCATTTCACATCAAAACACTCTGAATGACTTTTGTGCAGAATTTCTCTTTACAGAGGGCACAAAAACAATATGTACATCAGTGAACCCAAGCTGAGGTCAGTTAAGGTCAAAAGAAAAGAATATAAAGCAAATATAAAACAATATGAATGAGTCTGTAAAGCAATATTTAAGTGTTTTGCAAGCCTTTGTATATGTAACGTACAGCTGGGTTAGACTGCTTTACCACGAAATATGTGCTTATGTGTCATTACCGGCCTAAAACCTGACGTCAGCAAGAACAGCAGTGATTAGCGCGTACAGCATGTAAGTACATGACATACAAACTCTTGTACGTGCCTAGACATGCACACAAACACACATGCACAACCAGAGTGCATGTTGTTTTGATAGGGTGATTTTTTTTTTTTCTTCCTCTTGTTGGCTGCATACCTCCTCCTCCCTTCCTCTTCTGCCACTCGCAGGCCAGAGTGCTGGGTCAGAAATAAAAATAAAAATAAAATAAAAACATGTGGCTTCCTTCACTGGCAGTTTTCCCTCACAAAAGCCACATTAAAAGTCTTCTTTGCCACAGGACTAAGACACGTTCTTCCCCCTCATCACATCCAACCGCCGCATCTTACACTACTCCTCCCACCGTCATCCATCTCTCTTTGTGTCGTCCTTTCTTCCTCTCCCTTCACCTTCATCGTACACCAGCCATCAAAGGTTTTTGGACATCTAGCTTTTCATGTTTGATGTTTTTAAAGAGATCAAATCATTGAAAAGCAATTATATTTAAAAAAAATATATTTTTTTTTGAAAATGAGTTTGATGCAGTATATTAATGTAGTTTTGTAGAATGTACTTTGCATTCACTCTTTATACTGTTCAAATAAAGAAACTACACTTCAAAAATGCCATTGTAACAGTCAATACACTGCTTTTGTGATGTCACAAAAGCAAACACATTTACATATAGTGGTATACAAATGTTTTGCATGTTTATTGACATGTTGCGTTTGAAAGCCCGTCCTCTGCAATAAACGAACTTAGACAGGGTATTTTCCTGCAAATGTTATTGCACAATTTCTATTTATTTGCTGAAAAATTTTCTGAAAAAAATTGTGCATTAAAATATGCTGATGGATAAAATACTGTATATGAGGATAATTGCTGAACTTGTGAAACTGCTGAGTTACAGTAAAATTAAGCATTTCTAAGAAATTAAATAACTGTTATTTTACAGTTATTTTTTACGGGGTAGATCACTGTCGGCTCTCTGAGTGTGAAATGTAGTGGCAGCTGTGTTCAGCTGCTAGCGAAGAACAAGGGGTGAGAACGTCTTACTGCGAAAACGGTCATCTGGTTATTTGTCCTCAATGGCATGGCTGTGGCTTCCATGATATCAAAATATTGTGTGGCACTACTTCAAAAATGGTTTTGAAACACAATAAAAACACTTGATTGTTCACTTATGAACACAAAAATCCAGTTTGCTTCAGGTTTTGTACATCATGCACATTTCCATCAAAATATACTCCATCAATGTTATTGTAGAAAAAATGCTGAGAGAGTTGAGCTGAGGGACCTCCGGAAAAGACCGGATTTGCATATTATGGCTGCTGTGTAAAATGGGATGTGGAAGCTAAGCTGCAAAACTGCTTTTTACTTTATTAAGAAATTTACACATGACTACCAGCTCAGCCTGCAGCAGTCACAGCAGTGATGCAGACTGTTGCTGTTTCTGCAGAGTTATTGGAGTGGAAGATGTGGGGAACGATTAGCGGGAAGCAAATGGACTGTTTCAGCCTTCCAAAGGATCCACATATCCGAAAGGAGTGTCTGAAGTTTATTGTTTCCGACGTCCCTGAAGATTTCAGGCAGAGCTTAACGGTCTGTTCCGTATATTTCAGCACGGACTGCTTTTTGAATAGAGCACAATACAGGGCAGCCGTTCAGAACAGACATCATTTACATAAATCAGTCTGAAAGGCTCTGTATCAAAAACGGCCTGCTTGATTCGAAAGTATCGCAAAGAATTACGACTGTTTTGCTACATGACATCATGCACACTTTAAAGGGAGACTTAAAACAAGACAAATGTACAAAAGAAGCACTTTAATTGGAAATTATAAACAAAGTCAAGGTGTTCCTGAGTGTTTGATGGCTAACGTATTTCCAGCGTTCACTCTATTTTTCTCCCCACGTTTCCAAAGATGTCACTCCCTGCGTTGGACTGTTTGTCTCCATTTGTCCATCTCTGTCTCCCGGTTCCGGCCGTGAGGGGGATCACCACACACTAGCACAAAGGAGCATTGTATTGTGGGGGGAAAAATGTGGTTAGCAGACGCTGGTAGAGGGCCCCAGTGGTTGCTGGCAGGCAGAAGCACTTCCTAGCACAGCCTTCACACCAGCGCTCATTTTGGGAAAGCCCTGAGTTATGGCAGCTGCGGTGTCGGGGCTTTTATGCACGCGGGACGCCTCGCGGCTTATTTTTGGGAGCTGGTTGGGTGGGGTGCGGGTGCGGGCTGAACGCGAGCCCACCACCGTCTGGATCTCGCTCTAACTCTCTTTCTCTCTCTCTCTCTCTCTTTTTCTGTCTCTCTCTGTGTCTCTCTCTCTCTTTCTGTCTCTCTCTGTTTCTCTCTGTCTCTCTTTCCCTCACTATTTTTCCCTTTACTGATGTCACTCTCTTTTACTATCTTTCTCCATCTCGTTTTATCTCTCGTTCTCTCTCCTTCGCATTTTCTCTCTCTTTGTCTCTCTTTCATTCATTCTTTCATTGTCTCTTTCTTCTCTTTCTTTTCTCTCTCTTTCTTGCTCTCTCCATCACTCTTTTTCTCTCTTACTGTCTCTCTTTCACTCACTCTTTCTTTCTCTCTTCATCAGTTTCTCTCCCTTCCTGTCTTTCTCTTTCTTCCTTTCTTTCTTTCTTTTTTTCCCACTCTTCCTTTCTTTCTCTCTCTTTCTCGCTCTGTCTCTCTTTCTCGCTCGCTCTCTTTTTCTATCCTTCTCTCCATCTTGCTTTATCTTTCTCTCTCTCTCCCTCTCTCCTTCACACTTTCTCTCTCTTTTATTCATTATTTTTCTTTCTTTCCCAATTTTTTTCTCTCTATATGCTCCCTCTCACTCACATACTCTTTTTTTCTTTCTCTCTTTACAAATCTCTCTTTCTCTTTCTGTCTTTTTACCAGTGTTACTCCTTGTCTCTCTTTCTGAAGGCTTTTCCCATCAGATACAGAAACAGAGCATCAGTGCAAACTTCTTTGGTTAAAGTGAATAAAAATATGCTGCATGTTTAAAAATCACTGCTGTCTTCTACACTTTTTGGCCTGTAGTGTACATGATGTGGTGGGTGTGGCCTGTTTGTGTCTCCAAGGGTGCTCTGCTGGTAAACCGTGCGGCTGTAGAGCAAACCTCAGTCACACACCTCATATGAACGAGTGGGATACCAACATGGTACCAGTGGGATGAGTAGTGGTGATATGATCATCACACATGAGCAGTCACACACACACAGCGAAAACACAGCGGGCCCATGTGGTTGCCGCTCGCATCATGACCATGCGCCACAGTGTGCCTGCAGTGCGGCCTGACTGTACCACGGGTTACTCATAAACAAGTGCCTTAGGAGAACCACAGGCACAGAGAGGAGCCACGCTAGGCCACACTTTAAAACCTGTACTATTCAATTTTCTTGGTGCAGGTGTTAACATAAGTTCCAGTTAACCTTTCAAATGGCCAGGAGACCCCTATAACTTAAGCAGAACAGCTCTACAATGCTCTGCAAAGATAAGCCAACAGGAAAAAAGAATTTTTGATGAATTATCTTCATAAGTCTCACCGTTCTGAAATGTTTATTGCCTGTCTCAGTCTTTTGTGTTCTCTCAAATTGACTGTCAATCAAATGCGCTACCCTTAAGAACCAAGTCATCAACTTCAAAAAGGTGTCATCTGAGCACGTCCTTAAACAGCACACACACACACACACACACACACAGAGACACACAGACACACACACATATATATAATTACACAGTGTCAATTGACTGCATAGCTGCCTAGACTCTTCTGCATTTAGAATTACTGTTAACATCATTGTTAGTTTTGATTGTGAGATGGCGTTGGGGTTTTAAATGGGTTATGACTTCAAGAGAAAAGTTTAAGGGAGGGAAAGAGAAAAAAGATGTGAGAGTGGGAGAGAGAGAGACACTAGCTTTATATTGTGGTAAGGAAAGGGAGAGGAGGGGTTAGGAGGGATGTTACTGTCACTTTGGCAACACTGACACACATATTGCAGCCATTACCACAGCGGAAAAATGTTTTTCTGCAACATGCAATTACTATAGATTACAGATCAGCCTTCATAGCATCAGAAGCGCTGGCCGGAATGAAAGAGACACTGTGTACTGTGCTTATTTGTGTGCATGAGTGCATGCATGTGTGTACATGTATGAATGTACATCTATATCTCTTGCAAACTTTTAAGATCACATCATAAAACATCATTACATAGTAGGTAAGTGTTTAAATCATACCTGTGGTTCTTATTACAAGTTAATGACATGTCTATATGAGTCCAATTATTGTGTAATAGGTACGTACAATGTAGAATATAATATCTGTGATGGCACCTGTGACTGCAGGAAAATCTTGGTATGTGTAATGATCTATCAGAGCAGATATCTTCACTGAGGAGCCCCCTCTACAGGCCAGGTGGCTATTTGGTGCTATGTACAAGAATTTTAAGTGGTAAAAAATGACATATAGAACTGGTTCTTTATCACAGATATAATAATAATAATAATAATAATAATAATAATAATAATAATAATAATAATAATAATAATAATGCTATTTTGATGTTATTTTCACCATTTTCTGAACTAGAGAGAACAATTTGAGCATTCATATGGTTCTTTGAGTTGTGATGGTTACAGAACCCCTATTTCCCCAAATTTGATGGATCTCTATGATTATACACTGATATTAGACATTGTCTTGAGTTTTTCCTGACATTGTCATTTTTCTTTAGAACATAATTTTATAACATAATTTAATTTATTAAATTGAAAGAAGTAGCATTATAGAGTTGGGAAGGGTGGTAAAATATTGTGTCTTTATGTATTAACATCACATACACAGGCTAAAAAATGTCTGGCTTGATGTTTAGTTCCCAAATTCAGAATTAACATTGACCTGATGAAGATATGGATGAAGATATGGTGACAACAGTAGATCCTTTGTTTAAATCTTTTTACCATGTTCTCTTTGAATATTCTTTAAACATGATAGCAGTCGTCCCAATTACTCCACTCATCAAAGGGGTACTAAGCTCCAAAACATTCTTCTGCATGTTGCATGCAATGACATATTTCCACCAGAGAGGTCTCCAAATCCCCAAATCTTACATACTGTAGCTTTCATGTAAGAGAGTTCATCCTTGCAAAGTAAGGCAAGCCTCAAGTGGTCCTCATCAAAAGATTGACCTCTATATGTTCTGTTCAGAAACTGTTTGGTGCTTAACTCAATCATGCTATTGTAAAACCTTAATTATAAGGAAATGCCACCAACCTCATAAAGCACATGGTTGAGGGAAAAATTTGATGGTTTGGGTTTTTGCCAAAATTACTGTCATAAAGTAGCCCACATAGAAGGTAGTTTGCACTTTTTGGGGATTTGACTTCATGAGAATGCATTTCCCATAGCAGGTGCCCTGGAAAAGCAACAGCTTTCAAATTATTATGTCCCTCAGCAAGGACGATCTGTCCAGAACATTTTTAATAGGCGTAAATGTCTCCAAAAAATGCACTCATTGTATTCAGCATATTGGACTCGCTAAGCTGGAAAAAAATTAATTCAATGGCTTTATCTGTGTTGCCAAACCTGGAGCATTTCAGTGTAAAAAATGCAATTCTACTCCATCCACCAACACAGCATGCTTTCATCAGATGTTATACTCCAGATATATAATATAGAACTGTTTATACCAGATCTCTCGCCACAGGCCCATTACCCAGCTATCTGTATTCCAGGAGACGGGTAAACAGAGCATACCAGCCTAAAACTCATGCCAATTCTTTTGCATGGGCGGAAAAACACCATACATCAACCTCCTTCAATGCTAATGTGCTTGTATAATGATAGTAATAATAAATAAAACCTACACAGTCAGTGGAAGTTGTGGAAATGCAGTAGACTGTTGCAAGCATAAGCTGTGTTTTACTTAAGTTATGCATACCTCAGATCTCTTGAAAGCTGTGACCTCATGACCTCATTTCAGATGTTTTGACAGTTTTCATGGTAGTTTGCAGATGAAGGTACATATGTTATATATAGCACGGTACAAACATCAAACACCACCATTGATTTATTTCATTTTCAGTCAAAACAGCCATTAAATACAAGTAAATCAATTAATTCTTCAGAAAACATGTCCACTTTTTACTTTTATTACAGTTTCCATTCTTTTCACGAGACTTGCTTTCAATGTTCCAAAGATAACTGTAAGGAAATTTTCCCACACCTTCAAAGCTCAGTTGTAGAAGTTGGTTGCATTTTCTGCTTTCCGCAATTCCCAGACATCCCAAACACATTGAGTGATGTTGAGATCTGGCCTCTGGGGTGGTCAGTCCATTGTTCTTAGAACACCAGCGGCTTCTTTGTTTGATTTGCCAATTTTCTTCTATTTGTCTTTTATTTGCTTCTTGACAGCTACACATCCTTTCAGACCCATAGCATTGTGTTATCTTAATGATTGTTTTGACTGAAAATGTACACACTTAAAAAGTTCTTCAAGGATTCTTAAGTAAAGACAGCGGTTCTGTATAGAACCATGTACACTCAAAAAAAAAAAAAAAAACATTTGCATGCTTAAAATGTTCTTTGCATGGTGAAATTGCTCTTCTGACTGATGTAGAATGTGTTGTATATGGTTATATGTAGTATATAATGCATATGGCTGTATAGAAAATGGTTCTATATAGTGTCAAAAAGGATTCTGCTATCGTGATGATGTCAAACCCCATATACAAGACATTCTCTATCAATATAAATGAACATTTTACCAAGCAAAGGACCCTTTAAGCATGCAAATGGTTCTGTGGGTGTTCGTGGTTCTATATAGAGAACTCTTGAATAACCATAAAATGGTGGTGTCTGATGTTTGCACAGTATTGTGTGGGTAGCCAGATTGTTTACATCAGTTATGTATGAACGGTTGGCAAAACTGACCCAGGAGCAACATCTTTCCACCATTCATGCTAAAGAAGTGAGACCTTATGAGCATGTTTAGATATCAGGGAGGGCAAGAAGGCATAAAAAGTGATGCTCTTGATCAAAAGCACATTGTTTGAGTTGGCTGGTGAACTGGCTGGTGAACTGGTTGGTGAACTGGCTGGTGAACTGGCTGGTGAACTGGCTGGTGAACTGGCTCCTTAACTGTAGAAAAATGGACCAACGTGTACACAAAGTTCAGGCTTCAAAATGCCTGCCACTAGCTAGGCAATGGACTTTTGTCCATGTTTACAGATAACAACATATCGTTCAGTGTCGGAAACCACACATGCAAGTCTATTTGAGATCACTTACGGACCTGACATGGTTTACGTCTGTGTGTCGTTATTTAGGCATGCAGTTTACATGATGCTAACAGGTGGATAAGCTTCTACTACTTAAGAGCTACAATAGCCGTGTAGATGCTGTGCAAAACACATCTGACACAATATCAAATGTCTTAATACTTTGTCTGCGCTTGCAGTTCAGGGAAGTTCTTTCTGCTGAACTATTGCTTAAGGTTTCTCAGTAAAGTGTTCCTGTGAAACAAAACTTAGTATCTGCTTTTTGTCATTCTTTACAAAAATTGAAAATAGCAGTCTCATATTATGTTAAAAGCTCAGGACACATGGATGAACAGAAATGTTCCAAAATGACTCGTTTCACTGACTTCTATTGAAAATTGCGAATGTCTTTCCGTCTCCTGCTACCGTTTTAGAAAGGCAAGGTCTTTTCACAACAGCCACAAAATACCACATGTTGTTTAACATCTACTAAGTTACTGAATTAGCAGAGTGAGGAAAGGAAGCAAGGAGTTCCTGAGACTTTAAGGGGTTAAAACCACCCTTCATAAAGTCCTCAGACGTGGCTCGCACACAGCATTGAATAATCATGATGAGGCTAAACCTGCCCCGGCCGTCTGCGCTGATTAAAGCCGGATGAGTTACAGCCAGTTCACCCTGATATCAGAGCCTTTGGGGTGCTTTCAATTCAGAATTTGGCCCTTTGAACTGCGGCACGCTTCATGAAAGCTGGTGGCCCATTTGTACTGAATCACATCATTTTTCATCACGTTATTATGCCGGTGCCCACATTGTTCCTCCTAAGAAGTGTGTGTCTTGGGTGGGGGCAGTGACAGGAGTCTGCAAGAAAGCTCATATGCAGCCCCCTCACCTATGCTGGGTTGAATCCGTGAGGGGCCCCTCGGGGCGGGCGGCTCGCGCTCCTGCCTGTCCGAGCGCCTGTAACTGTAGAAAGTGCGTGTGGAGAAGCGGAGGGGAGTGTAATGTGACAGGAGGCCCCGTGTGCGGCTTATATATTAATAATGAACAGATGCGGCTGAAATATGGCCCGCAGGCCTACAACGCTTTTCCAACTGATGGGGCTATAAGATCCTGAGTAGTTCGGGTCTCTGATTTATTTTCTCATTTTCATTCCTTTTTGTTTTGTTTTGTGTATATCCACACGTGTGTATATATATCAAAGTACAACATGATAAAGATATAAAATGATGTAATAACATCAAAAACATGCTTTAGTTCCCATTTTTAACTTTTTACTTGCTTTGTATTGGCGCCAGTGCAGGTGTTGTTTACTCAGATTGGGTTACTATAAGGGAAGTTAAAATGGAAAATAAATTGAAATTCACTGTCATTTAAGGGCCAGTATGACGCAAAATTTTATTTTCTTTCCTTTTTTAAAAATAAAATTTCTGATGTAGTACAGAAATGTTGTAAAGGGTAATTTATGGTAATTAAGCTGTAAACACAGCCTATTTTAAATGCATGGTTTGTGATGTCACACAAGCCGTGTGTGTGTGTGTGTGTGTGTGTGTGTGTGTGTGTGGTGTGTAAACGTGTTGGCTTTTTGTCACTGTTGTCAGAACATTATCATTTTTGACATTTTTCAGTTTTTGACATGATGTGAAAATGCCTGCTATCCTATATATATATATATGCACATGTACATCGAAGTGCCTATAGAGCCTCTCAGCGTTTAGCCCTGTAAATTTACATTGAAGAATTATGGTACGTTTCAGCCCTGCATCCAATCAGAACAGAGCTCATTTACATATTTCTTAAAGGTATATATATATATATATATATATATATATATATATATATATATATATATATATATATATATATATATATATATATATATATATGAAAGAGGTCGGAAATGATCATGTAAGAGTGAATAACTGAAGATTATGAATCAGGAGTGATGTTTTTAATACATCATACCATTCAAATGAACGAAGTGGAAGGAAAAACGAAAATGCTGCAAAAAGTGGCGTTTGGCCTCTTTGATGCTGTGTTTTAGTTCATTTACACAGTCTCTGTAAAGTCACTGGTAAGTAGATGTGAACGCTGTGCTCGCTCGTGTTTCCAACTGCTAAACCGGACTGAGTGAATTAGTGAACGGGTGAATGGATGAGCGTACAGCTCGCGTCGAGCTCCTCAGTAAACTCCTCAGCTGTGAGTGAGCTGAACACCGCCCTGTGCATTAAACTGCGAATCAGTTCACGTCACAGATTTGACTCTTTGTTCTAAACGGACTGAGCGAACGAACGGAGCGTTCAGTCTTCAGGACTCTCAGTGTTCAAACCCGCGTGTGCGACTCTTTCACTCATTTGGAACATCACGAAACGCCCGTGCCTATAGAGACGTTACAACAGCGTGAATTAGCAAACAGATAAACAGCTAAACGCGCACAAATAGTGAGATCCACTGCGACGTCCTGGTGTCACGCGCACGCCGCATGTCATCACTCAGAACGCACCTCAGCCGTGGTTAAGGCTGCTGCGTTTCATCTCGTTCTCTTTGGTCTCGACGTGTTTTATTTTTACGGTGGAGGGTGAAGAAGTAATTCCACTGCATTATGAATATTTACGAGGAATATTATAAATTCCTCGCTGAAATAGAAACACGTCATTTTTGTAATTAATAATAGTATTATTAATAATATTATTTGTTGAGTGACGAGCTCGTGGAGCTCTGCTCCCAGAAACAGACTCAGGCGTTTTTTAACATATTAGTCTGTTTGATTGGCAAAATTTTTGTTTTAAAAATTCACATTTTTCCTTCTTGAATTTGCGAAAACTGTTCAGTTTCTCTGTTTAAACTCCAGACTTTACTAAGAACCATGGAAATTACTCAGAAAAAAGATGCTCTGAGCTGATAGCGCTCTCTCTCTCTCTCTCTCTCTCTCTCTCTCTCTCTCTCTCTCTCTCTCTCTGAATGCCTAAAGCGCCTACTAGTGGTGCTGTGCTGTGTTTGTAACTGCTGCGGCTGCCTGGGTGTGGCTCTGCTTATAAAACCCCATTAAACTCATTAAAGTCGCATTAATAGCTGCAGCAGATGTTGCATAAACTTTATTACTCCTTTATTACACATTAATTACAGCATCGCCGTCTCATTCAGACTGTTTAGACTGAATATAATATACATAA
Organism: Pygocentrus nattereri; assembly: GCF_015220715.1. NCBI lineage: Eukaryota > Metazoa > Chordata > Actinopteri > Characiformes > Serrasalmidae > Pygocentrus > Pygocentrus nattereri. Next base: position 7,782,776 of record NC_051215.1, read on the forward strand.
TGAACATAATCAACTCTGATATGAATTCACGTGTCTTCTGGGCTTGTTTTGTTTGCATTAGTAACTCAATATGAATTAAAATGCGCCTCGTATTTGTTGATAAATAAAAGAATAATAGTAATAATAATAATAACAACAATAATAATAATAATAATAATAGCAAACGCTTCAGTGGAAATGCATAACGGAATCAGTTTTACTCATTACAGACGTGTTGTTATTATTATTATTATTATTATTATTATTATTATTATTATTATTATTATTATTATTATTATGGCTTGGTGTATTATGATTGTGATGACGTTGTGATGACGTTTATTATAATTATATACAGCTGCAAGAGTCATTATCATTCATCATTAGGATACTTCAGTAAAAGCATTATCAATATGAGCTAGTTATTAATTTAGCTCTTTAGAATTATTCTCGCTTTGGAAAAAAAACAAGGCTTTAACAAAGAAGGAGAAGAAGGAGAAGAAGAAGATGATGAAGGAGAAGATGATGAAGGAGAAGATGATGAAGGAGAAGACTGCTCCACAGTTTACCAATAATTTGCATTCAATCAACCATTTCTCAAAGTACCAAACGCAGCACTGGCGTTAAGCGCTCCGCACCGGACTGTATGAACCCCGCTCATCTGCGCTGAACTCGCATTAACTCCTGCGCATTTTAACTGTCAGAGGCACAGGTTTACAGTACAGCGCACCCAGACTTACACCGCAAAAAATGACTTTTCTAGAATTAATAATAAAGGGAATCTTTGCGCGGGCATCGAGATCATCGCATTTCTATCCATAATTCATTCTGAAAGCTGTTATAGCGTCTAAATCGCTCCGTCTGAGAGGACTGAGCTCCGCAGACACGTTATTTTTTCATTCCCGCTCGTTCTCCAACAGACCACGCCCCCTCCGCGCTCCGCTGCGCTGTGATTGGGTGGTAGTTAATATTCATAAGCAGTCCGCAGTTCTAGAACGCTGTGAGCCAGTAGTCGCGCAGGGGGGCGGGGCTACGAGAGGCGCTCCGGAGGAGCGGAATACGGGTGTGGGGAAAAATAATTAGGCTGCACAGATGGAGCGTTTTAAAGGCATTTATTATGAATTATAGATGCAACTCGTGGCTCGTCTGTTCTCACATGCCTTGTCCTTATTATTGATGTTTTGAAAACTGTATTTTTCTATACAATCAAGCGAAGCTCTACGTGAGCTGTGGCTCTGATGGGCCACTGTGTATATAATAAAGGATACAGTTTTTTTTATTATATATATATATATGCTATAATGTATCATCATTATATTACAAACATTATTATATTATATTATTATATTATATTATACATTATTGTATTATATAATATTATTTATATTCAGAATGCTTTGTGAACGGTTGTGTAAATCGGAAAACGGGTGTGGAAAAAAAAAAAAAGGAACACGGTGGTTAACAACGATAGAAACCCTTTCGCTTTCTTCGCGTTCTGATTGGTTCAAATACAAGCCACGCCCCCCGGGCTCTCATTGGTGGTAGTCCGCGGCACGCGCCCACCCACACACATACGCCCGGCGCCACTCCGAGCAGAGAAGTTCTGAAAACTTGAGTTGAGTTGAGCGAGCGCGGTGGATGAGCCTCGACCGGCGGAGCAGCGATCTGCGCGTTTGAGTCACAACGAGGGACTTTCAAACTTGGCTTCTCTGCCTTTTCTGCGTTTTTCTGGAATAACTGTCCTTCAGAGAAGCTCGACCTCTGAGCCTAGTCTTGTTTGTCGTGCTCCTGAGCTCGTGCGGTGTCCCCTCGTGAAGGCAGGAGTGCTGCAGCTGATGGACGAAAACTTTACAGCAGATCCGAAAGAGTTTTGAGCTGGAAAAGAGACAGTTGAGCTAGACAGGATCTACAGTACTCCAGAAGAGAGAAAGCGCTGCCGAGCGTTTGACGGCCTCTCATTTTTGTTCGCATTTGTTTCTGTGGCTCTGAATTTGGGGTTGAAAGAGAGAGAGAGAGAGAGAGAGAGAGAGAGAGGAGCCTGCGTTGTGGTTTCCGTGCGCGTTTTTGCTGAAGTCAGTGGGAAACAGTTCTGAGGCTCCTGCATCCGCGCGCAGACGGCTCTCATTAATCTGATCGGACTGAAAACAAAACAAGACGCGAAAAGCTGCAGATCTGATTTTTTTTCTTCAGATTTTTATTCTCTGTTTATCGGCCTGCGCGCGGCTGGTTCTCGAGCAGCGAGTCAGCTTGTTTTTTTCTCTCTCCCTCTGTGTGTGTGTGTGTGTGGTGATGCACATCCCCGTAGATCCGGGCACCAGCAGACGCTTCACGCCGCCCTCCGCGTCGTTCTCGTGCGGCACCCTTAAGCTGGACGGTGGCGGCGGCGGCGGCGCGGGCGCGGCGGGCATGAGCAGCGCTCTCCCCGTGGGTGTGCGCGCGCGGGCTGAGGCGCGCTCGGTTGTGGACGTGCTGGCGGACCACGCCGGAGAGCTCGTGCGCACCGACAGCCCCAACTTCCTGTGCTCCGTGCTGCCCTCGCACTGGCGCTGCAACAAGACTCTGCCGGTGGCGTTCAAGGTAACAGGGCTGACCACAGAGATGCCCACAGATCTGCCCGCTTTCTGCACCCCCCCTCAATCCCCCCCGCCCCCCCCCCCCCCCCCCCCCCCACCGCCCACTAACATCACCACCCCCAACCCTTTGGTCCTCTTCAGCCTGATTGGATTCTCTCCTTCACTCTCTTTTCTGACCCTGCTTTGCCAGTTTCACCCTCTTCTCCTGGTGTTTTAACCCGCTTTGCTTACTTTTATCACTTTATCACACTTTGCTCTTTTTGTATGTATCTTCCCCTCTTCTCTCCCTTTTCACCCCCCTCTCCTCCGTCTGTCTGATGATGTCTCGCTCATTTTGTGCCTCTTTTCATGTTAAACAACTAACTGGGCCGTTTTGTTCTGTTTTAACCCCATTTCATCCCTTTTCTGGTCCATTTTTGTCTCTGTTACGTCTCACCCTTTCCTTCCCTTCTTCTATTATCTCTCTCTTTTCGTTTTATAGAGGGATATTTTTTATCGTCTTCTGTCCTCATTTTACCCTCTTCTGCCCCCTTCTACCCCTCTCAGCCCTCCTGTGCGCTGACTGCTTCCTTGCCGCTGCGCACTAACACCTCGTTTTCACTAGAACTCCTGTTAACGTGAAAGATCCTGTTATGATGATGTATCACAGAGTTTAAGACTCTTAAGGTTGTTGTTCACAGACTTTGTTCATATTTTTAACACATATTAAAGAAACAGAGTAACCACAGAGAGAGAGAGAGAGAGATAAAGAGAGAGAGAGACAAAGAGAGAGAGAGAGAGAGAGAGAGAGAGACAGTATAAGATAGTGACAAATATTCATATTATTATTATTTCCATATCTGGTTGTTTATTTAATGCATGTATGTCTTGAAATTTTTACCATAATATTTAAAACTCATCAACAGAACAATTATTATTATTATTATTATTATTATTATTATTATTATTATTATTATTATCATTATTATTATTATCATCATTATTATTGTTATTATTGTTATTATATAATGGCACTGTTATTCCTATTGTTATGATTACTGCTACTAAAATTAATGCTAATGATAATAATAATAATAATGCATTGATTCTTAGTATTATTGTGCACATGCATAATAATCATCATCATAATAGTGATAACACCTTCATTATGTTGTATTACATTGTTATAACACCTATGTTTCTTATGAATCATCCAGATGCTCAAATGAAAACCTGTCTGTCTGATTTTGTCACATATTCTAATGTCTGACTTTTCAATGTTTATCAATCCGATCAAAAAGGGGAAACGTTTAATCATGGTCTTTGTGCGTGCGCGCGCGCCTCTCTGTGTTACCTGTCCTCAGGTGGTGGCCCTGGGCGATGTGCCGGACGGTACTCTGGTCACGGTGATGGCCGGTAATGATGAGAATTACTCCGCTGAGCTGAGAAACGCCTCCGCCGTGATGAAGAACCAGGTCGCGCGCTTCAATGACCTGCGCTTCGTGGGCAGAAGCGGGAGAGGTGAGACCCCTTAAAGAGAGCTTCACTGTCTTCCGTCTCTCTTCAGGTGCTCACCTGTCAGTCACACTGACTGCGCGAGCGCGGAACAGCTGCATAACTAGCGCGTGCTTGATTCTACAGCGGTGTGTATAAAGCTACACTCGCCGCTTTCGTGGGTCTAAACGCTGTGACTGGGGTGGCAGACCTCCGGAGCGCGTCATCAGCGCCTCAAACTAGGCAACGCGGTTGTACCGAATGCTGTCCTGGCTTGACCTGGCTGTTTAATGCAGCCTCAGTGCTCATTTAACCCCGTTAATGGGACCTTAAAGAACATGTTGTGCATCGACGGGCACTTTTACACTGATTGCAATTTGCAGGGCTAAAATTGCCTGGAAAGTCTTTTTTTTCTTTTTTTCCTTTTTCTGTATTTTAAACAAACGCCAGCATTACACTAAAATAACCAACCTTTTACTGCTGTCGCGTTTGACTCACATAACACCTGTTTACAGCATAACTAGTACACGTTTTACTCACATTGCTGCGTTAAACTAAATCAGCAGTGCGCATTTACTCATATTAATGCATTAAAGCCAAAACAGCAATACGTATTTTACTCATATTAGTCCATTAAACCAAAACAGCCATAATGTATTTTCTATATCAGTGCATTAAGCTAAATTAATAATGTGTGTTATTCTCATATTAATAGACGGAGCTAAATAACCGTTATGTATTTTCTTTATAGTGCAGTAAGGTATTAACCAGTGTGGATTTAATCCGTATTAGTGCATTAAGCTAAATAACCAGTGTGGATTTTTACTCATATTAATACACGCAGCTTAATATATATGTTACTCAAATTAGTAAGTATGTTACTCAATTTAATACGTTTGAGCTAAATAACCAGTTACTCATATTAGTGCATTAAGCTAAATAACCAGTTACTCATATTAGTGCATTAAGCTAAATAGCCAGTTACTCATATAAGTGCATTAAGCTAAATAGCCAGTTACTCATATTAGTGCTTAAGCTAAATAACCAGTTACTCATATTAGTGCATTAAGCTAAATAGCCAGTTACTCATATAAGTGCATTAAGCTAAATAGCCAGTTACTCATATTAGTGCATTAAGCTAAATAACCAGTTACTCATATTAGTGCATTAAGCTAAATAACCAGTTACTCATATTAGTGAAATAAGCTAAATAACCAGTTACTCATATTAGTGAAATAAGCTGAATAACCAGTTACTCATATTAGTGCATTAAGCTAAATAACCAGTTACTCATATTAGTGCATTAAGCTAAATAACCAGTTACTCATATTAGTGCATTAAGCTAAATAGCCAGTTACTCATATTAGTGCATTAAGCTGAATAACCAGTTACTCATATTAGTGCATTAAGCTAAATAGCCAGTTACTCATATTAGTGCATTGAGCTAAATAACCAGTTACTCATATTAGTGAACTAAGCTAAATAACCAGTTACTCATATTAGTGCATTAAGCTAAATAACCAGTTACTCATATTAGTGCATTGAGCTAAATAACCAGTTACTCATATTAATGAACTAAGCTAAATAACCAGTTACTCATATTAGTGAACTAAGCTAAATAACCAGTTACTCATATTAATGAACTAAGCTAAATAACCAGTTACTCATATTAGTGAACTAAGCTAAATAACCAGTTACTCATATTAGTGAACTAAGCTAAATAACCAGTTACTCATATTAGTGAAATAAGCTAAATAACCAGTTACTCATATTAGTGAACTAAGCTAAATAACCAGTTACTCATATTAGTGCATTAAGCTAAATAACCAGTTACTCATATTAGTGAACTAAGCTAAATAACCAGTTACTCATATTAGTGAAATAAGCTAAATAACCAGTTACTCATATTAGTGAACTAAGCTAAATAACCAGTTACTCATATTAGTGAAATAAGCTAAATAACCAGTTACTCATATTAGTGAACTAAGCTAAATAACCAGTTACTCATATTAGTACATTAAGCTAAATAACCAGTTACTCATATTAGTGCATTAAGCTAAATAACCAGTTACTCATATTAGTGAACTAAGCTAAATAACCAGTTACTCATATTAGTGAACTAAGCTAAATAACCAGTTACTCATATTTGTGCATTGAGCTAAATAACCAGTTACTCATATTAGTGAACTAAGCTAAATAACCAGTTACTCATATTAGTGAACTAAGCTAAATAACCAGTTACTCATATTAGTGAACTAAGCTAAATAACCAGTTACTCATATTTGTGCATTGAGCTAAATAACCAGTTACTCATATTAGTGAACTAAGCTAAATAACCAGTTACTCATATTTGTGCATTGAGCTAAATAACCAGTTACTCATATTAATGAACTAAGCTAAATAACCAGTTACTCATATTAGTGCATTGAGCTAAAAACTAATTCATTTTCTCGTGTTCCTACATTAAGCTAAACTGCCAGTGTGTATTTGCTCTTGTGGCGATTCACTGAATAACTCGGCGTTGGTTTTAGTCCGATATGAAGATTCGGACTCAGCTCTGCTCATCCTGCCGTATTTACTGTCCCTCAGACTGACTGAGCTCGACAGGCAGTAAAGAGTCTCAGGCTCAGTTTTGTTCTTGATCCAGAAGAACTCGAGTCTTTTTGGGGGAAAGCAGAAAAAAAATCGTATCGTGTGTCCAAACGCAGCAGGAACGCGCTTAATTTGTTTGGCTTGCGCGGGGTTTCGTTTTTTTTCCAGTGAAATGTTTGGGGGCTTTAAAAGGTTTAGCTTGTTTACACACCTTAAAAAACCTCTCTACATCGTACATAGCTGAGATTCCTCCGCCTCCTTCCCCTCTTCCACCGCTTTTCCTATTTAAACGAGTTGCAGACGGACGTGAGTGGAAAGACTTGGGAAAAAGAAAGTACCTTTCATTTCTGTAGCCGATTACACACCCCGAGCCACACGCACGCGCGCGAGCGCACACACACATACAGGCACTTTACAGGCGCGCGTGTGGAAGTCTCGTGCGGAGGACGGAGGAAGAAAGAGGGTGGGGTGGGAAAGCAGGGTTGCGGGTGGGGTGGAGGTAGTAATCTGGAACCGATTAATCCGTCCGATCTGCATCATCAAGGCCTTTTCAAATGTGGTCAAAGGCGTATTTCTTTCTTTCTTTCTTTCTTTACTTACTTACTGCTTTGGATCGGTTTGGATTCCCAATTTCTTCTGGACTCAATCGCAGTTCTTGAGTTTACGCTTCTCCAGGCAGGCCTGGATTCATTTATGTGCATATATTGGAATTAGATTTTTTTTGTGATGTTTGAACAGAGGGAAAACCCATAAGGACATTTTACTTTTTATCATTATTATTATTAATTTTTTTAATCAATGCAGTATGCTGGTCCAGAATCCAATGTATTTGTCCCTAAAATCAAATTCTCAAATCAGATTTTCAAATTCGTGATTCTAAAAGATTCCAAATCAGTTTCAGAGTTATTTGTATTCACATATAATCTGATTTTTTAAAATACCGTTCACACTTTACCCCAGTTGTCTACAGATCAGCAGTGTAGGTAAGGATTAGGTAGAGATTTTGGGTTAAAGTCAGATTTGGAATTAGATTTAAGTTTAAAATTGAAACAAATGATCACATTCAGCTTAAAGTTGTTAAATACAAGATAAAGATGATGACAACAAAGCATCCACTGGGGCAAAATCTGGACAATATGTAAATTGAGACCTGATTCAAATTCAAATTTCAGGAGACAAATTGATGTTTGTAACTGCATTCAGTTTCTTTTTCAAATTGCAGTGTTCACATTCAGTGCTAAAGATTGGGATTTGAAAAATGAATTTGGAATGACCCACTGTGTGGACACAGCGTAAGATTCAAATTTTCTGCAGAATGTTGTTGTAGAAAGTCCAAATCATAGGGTGTGACAAGCTACAATGTTTTGCATTAACACTTCTAATTTATGAATGAAAAGGACTTTACAAATAGCTGATGATATGGACATTCTTACATGTAGGGAAAAAACATATGGATACATTTGATAGCCTTCCCAGGATTATCTGTATGCTTTAATTTATAAAAATCAATCAGCTAAGCGGTGTAACATGTCAGTGAAATAGCCTGATAGCCTATAAATGTCAGTGTCTTCCATCTCTCTTCGTTTATCTTTGTCTCAACACTGCTGCACCCACGCTACTGAAAGTTTCTCACTGTCTTCAGAGAATCACGGCTCTATCATCGGCGTCATAGCTGGCCAAAGATATGTGACCTTTCAAATCACAAAAGTAGTGCAATGCCTTCATTTACTGGTGATAAAAAGTAACCGTAAAGCCACCTGACCACTGAGAAAGAGGCTCTGAATAAAGGGCATTTGTCACTTCCACTCGTCGTTTACAGTAGACGCATTGTAAGTTGTATCATTACTCTTTGTGTTTCTGTTCCCCACCCCAAGGGAAGAGTTTCACCCTGACCATCACTGTGTTTACCGGACCGCCTCAGGTGGCAACATATCACCGCGCCATCAAAGTCACTGTGGACGGCCCACGAGAGCCAAGACGTGAGTGCCCATTATCACTGTCCTCTTTGTTCTGTTCAATAAGTTGCTATGAGCAAGTGGAGAACCTGGCATCATTGTATGTTCTCTTTTGCATATTTGGGAATGTTTGCTCAGCCGTTTGACAACCATGCATGATTGCCTTTGTATTTGGAGTTAAGCTGCATCCTTAAGGCTATTTGGAAACTTTGGGTTAAATAGCTCAAGTGATCTAACCTTTCTTAGGGTCAAATTGAGAGAGAGCTGTAAAATAGTGGATGCAAATGTCAAGCTAGCGTGTCATCTTGCACCAATATGGTAGGTTCTGGGGTGACAAATAGACATATGATGTGTGCTAGATACAATCCGGCAGCCTCTTATGCAGTGTATCCATCAGTCACTCATAGTCTTTGACCTATGCGAAAATAAATGGAGTCAGTTTAATCCTTGGTTCTGTAGCTATATTGGTCTGGTTGAGTCAGTGCACTGTTCTGAAGCAGAGGATGGATTTTGTGTTCAGTTCTTTGGAAGCCTGGATTTATAGGTGAGGTCCCATTATCACTGGCTTTTTTGCCAATATGTAAATTACATACCTCAGAAATGACACATCACCGCAGCAAGGTTTGCCAGAAGATAGCAATGTTTACCATGTTGTGTCAGAGATTGAGGCAGTTGACCTTGGCAGTTGAAGGAAAATATCTGAGAGGTGAATTTACAGTAAGCAGGGTAGGCAAGTCAGTTGCATAAGTCAAGCATTCTTGAACAATATTGGTCAGTTGTGCTCAGTGGAACCTAACAGATCTGAGAGAAAACTGTAGGGATGCCTGTGAGACTTCGCAGTATTGGGTACCTCAGTAACATTAGCCCGTGCGCTAAAATGGGAAGGCCAAACACAGTGTTGCACGGGTTATATTGAGGCAGTGATGCGCAAGGCTGAGTTAGAGAGAAGAGAGTTGGACTTAGTCTCAAAATGCCCCCCAGCTAAAAGTGAGGTATGAGTCATCATCTAATGATACCCAGGAATGGAGCTGGAGCACATGTGTGTTCCCCAAACCGTTGCTGTGTTTCAGTGTCGGTTTCAGTGTCGATTGACAGTCTGCGTGCCGGTAGATCAAGTGGATGCTTACGCGTACCCTTATGAGTGTTGTTGGCCTATGCACCTTCCTGTGTTAATAGACGACACATGCTGACCCTTTGTGGTCTTGAGGGTTGCCAACCTCAGACGTCTTAATAAGCCAAGCCTTTTCCTTATTAGCCAGACCGCTTAGAGATGTTGAGCCACAAAGTCAGTGAGGTCTCTGCCTCTCAGCTGTGCCTTCCTCCACTGGGGTCAAACCTTGCCTGACCGCACAAGAGCCTGCTGACTTAACACTCTTCAGCGGTTCGCAGTGATGGAGCTAAGTCTATAGGGCTAATGCAGGGCTTGACCACAGAGCCATTACCACCAGGAGAGAGATGGAGCAAGTCAGACACTTAGAGACTGCTGGTCTGTATAGTGAGTGTATATAATCTGCATTTCAACTATATTTAAAGTGTGTGCAGCGCTGCAAAAAGTTGAATACACATGGTGCAGGCATGAATTTGAACTTGCATCTTTGTTCAAGCGTGCATGCAACACATGCATGAGCTGTGAAATGTGTGTGTGCGTGTGGTCCTGCTGTCTCCTGTCTCTGTCTCCTCCAAATGTCAAGTCTGCTCTCAGGGTGTCTGGCTGTGAGACACAAATTTGTGAGTGTGGACATGTGCTCATGTGAACAGAAGTCATTTAGCTCCTTGAAGTGCCATATTTAGCATTTAGCTGCAGACCAAGACTTTACACTCATTATTACACTGCTAATCATATTATGGAGTTAAGAGGGTCTTCCTGGACACAAATCACAAGATTTGGAAACTTTGTTAGGGTGAGGGGGGAACATATGAGCAGTTCTTGAGGAATGTATCCCCTACTTTTTTGGAGAAATACAGCAAAACGCTGTCCAAACTACACTACACTGCAATATTAGTTTGCATATTAGGTTACAGAGTTCAGAGGGTCCTCCTGTACATAAAATCCAAGATTCGGAGACCTTGTAGGGTGAGAGGAAATCTGTGAGCAGTGCTTGAGGAACAGAACTCCTTGTTTTTAGGAAAGAACAAACTTTACTCCAGCAACAAGGCTTCTAAACTATACCATTTTTAGCATTCAGCTGGTGACCAAGACTTTAATAGCATTGTTAGCTTGTTAATTATATTACGGAAAGAAATGAAGGTGCATAAAATTAAAAATAAAAGATTTGGAGAGCTTTTTGGGTGAGAGGGAACATGTGAGCCATTCTCAAGAAACATGTCCCTTGTTTTTTTGGGGGATAAACAGCAAAAAAAGGCTTCTAATTTGCACTGTATTTAGCATTCAGCTGCCAAACAAGACTTTACTCCCATTATAAGTTCGCTAATCATAGTATAGAGTTAAGAGGGTCCTCCTTTGCCTAAAATGCAGGATTTGGAAACTTTTTAGGGTGGGAGGAATCACATGAACAGTTTTTTGCCATGCTACTGTCAAACAGAAAGCCTGTTTTGTGTGAAACCACAGCAAAAAGCATTGTAATGGTGTTCAGTGCCATGTGGCCACATACATTCTCTTGGTCCTCTGTGTTTCCCTGTTGCTCTGTTATCGCACTCATTTCTAGCTACACTGTAGAGGTGAGCAGACTGAGGCAATGTGGCCTTACTGGCTGTTGTTTTAGCCTGCAGGCATGAACACAGTGAGGCACAGCTAGCTGCTCATGCCAACACCTACTCTTTATTGCTACATTATAACAGGTAGGCACATAGAGCCAATGCCCGTTGTTGCTCTGGATGGTCTTTTATCTCACCAGCAAGCACACAGTGAGGCACAGCTAGCAACTCTATGCTAACATCTACAATTTACTGCCTTGTCATTACAGGTAGGCACATAGAGGTAATGCCCTCTAATGCCCTGACTGGTGTTCTTGATGCTAATAGCCACACTCAGCTAATGAGTAGACGCTTCTAACAGAATGCGGCCAGAAGACGTGTGTGTGTGGTTAGTCGATGTCACATACAGAACACTTGATTGGGTTAAAAGTCTTTTTTTTCTGTTTGTTCTCAGTGCATGTGGGTGTGTGGGTGCAAGTGTATGTGTTAGAAAATAATCATTCTTTAGTTAGATGAGTCCTCTTGATGGTATTTTTCAGAAGAAAGCCACACCCTATTTCCTCTCAGGCAAGGGTTGTGTAAGGCCATGAGTGTGCTTGTGTTAGCGCGGCACTTTGATAACGCTGCCAGGTGAATGGTGCCATATTAATGTTTACAGATTGAGTTGAGAAACCTGATGGACAAGACCAGTGCTCCCCTGTGGCTAAATGCAGACGACACACACAAAAAAACACACAAATATACACGCCCCCGCAAAGCAAAAGCCACAGTAAGCGTAGTGCGACACCCACGCATCAAAAGTACACCCATTTGCCTTTGTGGGTAGAGCCAACCCACAATCAAGCACACATAAACACACATTTAATCGTAAAAACTGTGGAACAGAAGAGTGGTGGGAACTCAGTAAGCCCACATATTTGTTTTCATACAGTATCGGGATGTGGGTTCATAATTATGCACCCTGTGTACAGTATATGTAAGGACTTATATGTAATAAGAATGTGTCCCATTTGTATATATGTCGTCGCTATTAGGAGAAATACTCATATCTCCATGTTTGTTTGTTTTTTATACATATTTATAAAGACAAACTCCTCTTTATATTGCATTTTACATAAAAAGTCTGGTTCCACTGACTTCTCCTGTAAAGTTATCGTTTTTGGAGATACAAGGTTTTGTTCCAACAGCAGTGATATGTATATATATATATATATATATATATATATATATATGTGTGTGTGTGTGTGTGTGTGTGTGTGTTTACATATAACATATAAATACTAATACAGCCCATATGCATCATGTACAACATGCACTTTACAATGTCAGGCCTTTTTGCCTGAAAACAAACATACATTATCACACATGCATGCTGTGATGAAAACAAATGAAGGGAGCTGACATCTTTGCAAAGGAAGGTGTAAAAACCGAGAGAAGCAGGCGCTGCAAGAAAACAAGACTGAGAGCATGTACGGTGACGAAAGTGGCTAAACCCTCCCTGCTGAACAGACCGCTTCTTGGGCCTCGCCCAACACATCACTCACCCTTTCACACAAATACATACATACACAAACACCAAGTTTAGCTCTCCATTTATTACATCATGGGAAAGTTTTTGACCCATTCTTACAAATGGACTAAATGTACACACCAGGCCAATATTCTTACTACAATAAGGAGCTGCGTTATAAGGGCTAAGCATTCACTTTTTATTGAATACATGTGCATACACTGTTATTGGTTCAGTTTTTAATTCTACAAACTTGAAATGTAACTCCTGGTTAGATTGATAGAGCCTTCCAAATGAGGGAAATCAGGTGGGTTTGATTAGAGCTGCGATAAAACTCTGTAGAAGCTGCATTCATGAAGAATCAGTGAGTCGGACGAAGATATTTAGTTAAAACCCTTTCATACTGTCCATTATTTATTGAAAAATACAGTTTTCATGTTTATTCCTATGTAGTTAGTGTTGCTTTTCTACCTGCAGTTCTAAGCTTGGCAAACCAGCATCAATGGGCAGAAATTCGACTGAGATTAGGATGAGTGGAAAAGGAAGGGAAGATGGAAGGATTCACTTAATTTGCATTTTGCCACAGAGACGGCGCAAGGTTTGCAAATGCGTTGACAGTGCTGCACATGTTATTTATTCTGTGATACTGCAATGTCTTGTGCATGTGTATGTGTGCAGGACACCTGCCAGGTGTGTCCACCTGCACACAGAGTCTGCCACGCCCACGTCTCTTAAATCACTCCAGTAGTTCCCTTTCTTTGATGTCAACAAAGAGCAAAGGGCCTTCAAAGGCACACAGCCGCATCAATAAGAGAGAAAAGAGTCTAGAGCTGCTCAGTGTGTGTGTGTGTCTGTGTGGATGAATGTGAACTTGCTAGACACTACAGTTTTTAATAGTGATCTGATGTCACTGTTTACTTTTGGAGCCATCAAAACTGCAGCTGATAATCTGTTATCCAGGCTGCACTGCTAATAATGGCCAGAGCAGAGTATCTAGTATGTCAATTTTGGCTGTATTGGCAATATTAGCTGGTCTGTCTTTTGTTTTGTTCTTGGACTTCTTGATTTTGTTGTTTTTTCAAAGTGAAAATAAGTCAACACATCCTCTGCAGGGAGCAAATATCAGTAAGGCATTTTCTGCAAATGTTACTGTACAATTTCTTTTATTTGCTGAGTTTAATATGTTTAAAATAAATAAAATGTAAAATATGAAGTGTGCCACAATATTTTGTCCTAGTTTGTTAAACTCAGCCAATAAACAATATTAACGTGTGCAGAAGTGTGATCTCTGTAGAGGATGTGTACTTATTTTCTCTTAGAAAATCGACAAAATTGGAGTTTAATTAGAGTTGATAATTAAACCAAACCTGCTAACACTGGCACGTTTACCAGTAGAGTCCATGGCAATAACTATTGGTGGAAACATCAAAGCATTTTGGTTGCAAACCTGCAGAAGTCTGTGAAGAGATAGCGATCAAATGATAATGATCTGAAACACACCACCCGCCTTTTGGAACAATTGCCAAAAAGCAAAGTGCAGTGGTCTGTTTGCTTGGTCTGAGATTTTGTTTCCTAACACAATGAGCATCAAGAATGACACAAATATCCAAATCCTTTTGGAGGCCACTGGACATACCTCCTGCGGTCAGTTAATTTTTTCTACTGGAAAGCACCAACTGCTCTTTACAGAACAGTTAATTACACTGAGTGAACCACCAGAAGTGGCCCAAACTAACTAAAAACAAAAAGCCATGATATTAACATACATTATCTTTATGCTGCTCTTATCCACATCAACATATAGCAAATGTAGCATTGAGAGGCTTGCCCAAGGACTCTTATTGGTATAGTATGGTGTGTTTGCCCAAGGGAGACATCGAACCCCAGTCTGCTGTATGCAGGGCAACCAAACCTTTCCTCAAGCAAGCCTAGTATTTACAGGTTCCATGCGATACCAAGGTTTTCTAATCAGTCCCTTATTAACCCCTTAAAATCCCAGGCTTAGTACATACTAAGGCTTATTATTTAGTAACTACAGGGGCATCATTATAAAGTAGTTGAGCTAGTCTTAGGTTATAGAAGTGTATTATAAAACTTGGGCCCTGACCATTTAAGAAGTTAAATGAGATCTATACAGTGGCTGGAGTGCCCTGCGATGTCAGGAACCAATACAAATGTTCTTCTAATTCTATTCTTCTAATCAAGATATCAACACCTTCTTCAAAGAACTTAAACAAGTCTTATTACTTTCTACTGCATTATGTTTTTTTATGTATATATTCTTACACAATATAGAGTCTTTACTGGCAAACACATTCTTACTGCCCAGATAAACAGTTGTAAACTAAGTTCTTGGCTACACAGTACTGTTTATATCATTCTGCGATGCAACAGCAGCAACTGTGGAGTTCTGTAGCGTCTCAGTATGAGACAACACTGGGGGTGGTGGACAGATGAACGGAAGTCTGAATGAACAGATGATTCATTAGATTTAGCACACACACTGTCTCTCTCTCTCTTTCTCATACACACACAGCCCTGTGGTCACTCAGTGGGCACCATAGAATGCCAGCATTGCCAGAGGGCAGTGCTATGGCCGTCGCCTGTCCGTCTATGTATCCGTCTTGCTTGTCCATCTCCGTCTCCCAGTGTAATGTTGTTTTGGAGAGGCTTTGCCTTCAGAAGACTCAGAGCAAAATACATCCATGTGTCTGGTCAAACATTTGGACACAGTTGACTGGATGGACAGTTGTATGGACAAGTTTATGTGCCGCTGGCCAGATGATGTGTCCTCTGTAGAGACACAGTTCTGCACATGGTAATACATAATTACTGTTTATTTAAAATTTTGGACAAAGATAAATAAAAAACGTGGCACATGGTAAATTTTATGTTTTATCTTTATTTTTCTAGTATGCTATAGCCAGCAAATAAATAGATATAAAGATTTTATGCTTATGCTACTGTTCAAAATTTTTTTTTAAATCAATTTTTTTTCTACTCAATCTGATCACAGATTTATGGTAAATATGTTTTCCCTTATATGTTATTTGATTATATTTACTATGAATACTAATTTGATTTCCATTCTATCCTCAGAGATTAATTAGATTTTGATCCCAAAAAATGAGCAAAATGAAAGTTGCTTTTTTCGGCTTCTGATTAAAAAATATATTGTATTGTGGTTCAACAGCCATGAAATTGCTATCGTTACACCCATAGTCCAGACTTTTGACTAATACACAATGATCCCTGCATGTAGACATACAGACGCATGTGTTTACCAAAGGGGGGGATGCCCGCTGAAGTCTTGGCTGGAGGATAATGCCCTGTAATCCCGAGTGAAAGCTCAGCATATTAGGCTTAAATACATCTGGCTGAGAAGAGAAAGAAACAAACCATTGCTCTTCACATGGCTATTTGTCTTCTTTCGCCTGTCATACTTTCATTAGCTTCATTTGCCTTCTGTTTGTAAAGCTTTTTATTAACCCCTTCAGTTGCAATGGGTCCGCAGTTCCTCACTCGTACTACTGCATAAGTTCTGGACGTTTCATAGAAGATACCAGAAAATTCACAGTACACTCTTAAAAGTGAATGCTCCAAAAAGGATTGGAGTAACGCCATAGAGGAACCACTTTTGGTTCTTTAAAAACCTACCAGTGGAGGGTTCTGGAGGGAACCAAAATTGTAACTCAGCTTGGTGAGTGTGAAGAACCTTTTTGAAGTTTAAAAAACCTCTGCATAATGTAAAGGTTCTAAAGGTTCGGCTACAGAAAAAGATTCTTCATACCCACTAATCTCCTTTCATTCATGGCTCTTTTATGGTTCTTCAGAGGCTTAAAGAACATGTACAGCAGCGTCCCTTTCAATTTACTTACGCGTTACTTGATGTATTTTGTTCATGTGGAAATAAGGAACACATTAGGATTCAATTCAGTGCATTTGTCTTTTTGCCTAGAATAATGTGCTTAGTGTAGTTAGTGTAGTA